>NW_028136516.1:1800000-2094269 GCF_964662115.1 Mustela nivalis
GCGAACGGTGCTCTGGAGTCATTACATATGGGATGTCCTGGAGCTGTCCACCAGGTCTCAATTGTCCCGCAGAAGGAATCCTTGAAGGGGGCATCCCACAACTCCCAACGTGGGAAAACCTCAATGGCCTCGTGATTCCGGTCCCTTCATGAAGCGGCCATAATGCTCAGAAACTCCAACCTGAGCCAACGTCTGATCCTCGCCCAGACTTCAGATGCATGAGATATAGGTTCAGATCTGCAGGGGGTACCTGCCGTGCCCTCGCCCTGAAACCCAAGTCTAGCTTGTCTTCTCAGACTTCCGTCCTCACACTCCTGGCACCGAAGCCCTCAAGTTTGGCAATTCCGGACCCAAAATTCAGCACTCTGCCTGCCCTCTAGAAAAAAAATTATTGCCTCATGAGCTGCCCAGGCACCTTAAATGAGGGTAAACCTACGCAGCACTCGACTTTACCCAAATTATATAGTCTAACCTGGGCACTAATGCACTGTCGAACACAACCTGAGCCCGGACCTCCTGACCAACACCCAGAAAGCTGACCGCACACTGAGCACATAAAACCAGCCATGGCCTTAGGTCATCATCTCTTCCCTACCTCAGCTTTCAGGCTTCAGAACCGAGACCTTATCTCCAATCACTGCCCAGGGGTGAGTGTGATGCAGAAATCAGAACTCCTCCTTACCCATGGCAAGAACCCTTGTGGTGGGCACGTTGTCGAACGTTCAGTGTAGTAGAAACCAGCATTCACCCTGAGGCCCCGCCCATTCTTGAGTGCGACGAGGGCATACACACGTATTGTGACCCTCAGCATGAGTCCTGTCCTCTAGTAAGTCCTCTCAGTGGCTGGACCATTAGATTACATAAGGGGCTTGACATGTCCCTAGGCCCCAATTTTTAACCAGATTTCTGATTGTCCAGTCGCCCCTCCCCAGGGCTCTACTCTGGAATCCTTCATTTGGTGGGACACCTGAGGTTAAAAAAGAAAAAAACAAAAAAAAACAAAAAAAAAAAAAACGGACTTCTTCCAGCCCACAGAATGACCCCAAACTCTTTGGACGGGGCCAAACCACCAGAGAGTAAGACTCGTCCATTTCCCAAGAAGTCACCCAGAAATTCCACGACCATGAATGACACGATATCCAGAGACAGAAACTTGAGCAGGAGCCTCACACACGCCCTTCTTTCAAATCCCGAAGAGTTCTCCTCATGGTGTGTAGATCAGTCCTGCCATACCTATGACCCGAAACATAAGCCGAGTTTGTGTTTTCAGACAACTGTCCAAACAGCCCTGGCCTACACAACCTACAGGCTAGGGCCCCTGGAGCCAAACCTGAGGACTGTACTTGCCCTCTTTAAGGGAATTGTGTGTGCCCATTCCAATGGCCACAACCCTTCTAATAGGATAAACCTCCAAAGGCCCTGCTCCATCTCAATAGTGGTGGCTTACCAGGAAAAACAGGGGCAATCTGAGCCCATCTGTGCACCTACCTGCACTCAGACCCATAGACAGATGTCCCCAGAGGTAAAAAGGAAAGGAAAGGCCCCTAGGCACTAATCAGATCCATTGCTTTGGTTTCCAGGCATCTCTCCTCAGAGGCCTGGATTTCAAAAGCAGCATATAGCTGTTTCTTGACTCACCCATCAGAAAACATCTCATCTACACATGGCAAACTTGCACGTTGGAGCTGTGTCAAAGCCTCTGTTTAGGAGATCCCTTTAGGGCCCCAGTGCCACCGCTTCATTCCAAGGTCTCCATAGATACAAAAGCACGTTAGGACCCATCCCCAGGGTTGTCCATTTCAACTCAGCGTTTTCGGTTGCTCCCCACAGATCCAGGAGATCTAACCTGTCTTGTTGCTAGGAGACAATTGGAATGCGAGGTGGGCTACCCAGCCATCCATCCTTAGAACCCTGCTCAGAATCATTGGCCTGGAGCCAAACAACAGGTCTCAATTACCCTGCAGAAGACTCTCTGCAGTTTGCAGCTTCTCACAACTCCCATCGTGGGAAAACAACCATGGCCTCGTGATGCCCCCCACCCATTCATGAAGGGGCCATCAGGGACAGAAACTCCAACCTGAGCGATTGTCTGATCCTCGCCCTGACTTCAGATGCACGAGATCTCGATTCAGGTCTGTAGATTGTGCGTGCCATGGCCTCACCCAGAAACCTAAGCCTAGCTTGTGTTCTCAGACTTTTGTCGTCAGACTACTGGCCCACAAGCCCTCCAGTTTGGCAATACAGAACTACAATGCAGCACTCTGCCGGCCCTCCAGAAGAAAAACATTTTCCTCTGGGGCTACCCAGTAACCCCAAATGAGGATCAACCTGCACCGACCTTGGCTGTACCCCAAATACATAGGCTGACCAGGGAACTAATGCCCTTTCTGACACAGCCTGAGCCTGGACACTCTGGCCCGTCCCAGACAGCTGGCCGCACACTGAGCACATCGAGCCTCCGTGGCCTTAGGTCGTCATCTCTTCCCAACCTCGGTTTCCAGGTTTCAGAACCTAGACCTTATCTCCAATCACTGCCCAAGGTTGAAGGTGATGCAGAAATCAGAACTCCTTCCCCATGGCAAGAAACCTTGTGGTTGGCATGTTGTCCAACGTTCAGTGTGGTTGAAACCAGTGTGGCCCATGAGGCCACGCCCATGCTCGCGGACCACATTGGTCACAAACACACATTGTGACGCTCAGGCTGAGCCCAGTCCTCAAGTAAGGCCACTCAGTGGCTGGATGAAGAGATAGCATATTGGGCTTGCCATGCCCCTAGGCCCCAATTTTGAACCATAGTTCGGGTTGTCCCTTCAGTCTTCCCCACGGCTTGGCTTTGGAATTCCTCTTTTGGTGGGACACCTGAGGTAACAAACCTGAAATGAGTCCTCCCATCCCACAGATTGACGAAAAGCAATTGGGAATCGGGCCAAATCCTCAGAGAGGAAGATTCGTCCATGGCCCCTGAGGCCTCCCCGACATTCCACGGCCTTCGCTGATACAAAATCCAGAGACAAAAGCCTGAGCAAGCGCCTCAGACTCGCACTTTCTTCATATCCTGAAGAGTTCTTCTCATGGTTTGTGATCGGGCCTGCCATACCTACGTCCCCAAACCTAAGCTGAGTTTCTGTTTTCAGACTTCTGTCCTCAAAGTCTTGGGCCACACACCCTCCAGGCTGGGCCCCTGGAGCCACACATTTGGACTGTGCCTACCAATCTATTGGAATTCTGCCCATTCCATGGTCCAAAATCGTACAAATTAGGAGAAACCTCCAAAGTCCCTGTGGCCATCCCAATAGTGTAGGTAGCCCGGAACCAACAAGGGCTGTCAGACAACAGCTGATAATCGACCTCCACTCATACCATAGATGGATGTCCCCAGAGAAGAAGATTGAACCAGACAGGACCCTAGGCCATAATAGGATCCATTGCTTTGGGTTACAGGCATGTGTCCTCAAAACCCTGATTCCAATACGAGCATAGGGGTTTTCCTGAGGCACCCATCAGAACTCATCTCGTCTCCACAAGGAAACCTGTGCATGGGAGCCATGTCCAAAGCTTAGGAGAGTACTTCAGGTTCCCGGTGCCACCGCCCCATTCCAAGGCCTTCATGGACACAAAAACACATTAGGACCCATCCTCAGGAAAGTCCATTTCAACTCAGCCACCCCGGTTGCTCCGCAGAGCCATCAGATCTAAACTGTCTTGTTGCTAGGAGACAATTGGAATGGGAGGCGGGCTTCCCAGGCATCCATCCGCGAACGGTGCTCTGGAGTCATTCCATATGGGATGTCCTGGAGCTGTCCAACAGGTCTCAATTGTCCCGCAGAAGGAATCCTTGAAGGGGGCATCCCACAACTCCCAACGTGGGAAAACCTCAATGGCCTCGTGATTCCGGTCCCTTCATGAAGCGGCCATCATGCTCAGAAACTCCAACCTGAGCCAACGTCTGATTCTCGCCCTGACTTCAGATGCATGAGATATTGGGTCAGATCTGCAGGGGGTACCTGCCGTGCCCTTGCCCTGAAACCGAAGGCTAGCTTGTCTTCTCACACTTCCGTCCTCACACTCCTGGCACTGAAGCCCTCAAGTTTGGCAATTCCGGACCCAAAATGCAGCACTCTACCTGCCCTCTAGAAAAAAAATTATTGCCTCAACCTGCCCAGGCACCTTAAATGCGGGTAAACCTACGCAGCACTCGACTTTACCCAAATTATATAGTCTAAACTGGGCACTAATGCACTGTCGAACACAACCTGAGCCCGGACCTCCTGACCAACACCCAGAAAGCTGACCGCACACTGAGCACATGAAACCCGCCATGGCCTTAGGTCATCATCTCTTCCCTACCTCAGCTTTCAGGCTTCAGAACCGAGACCTTATCTCCAATCACTGCCCAGGGGTGAGTGTGATGCAGAAATCAGAACTCCTCCTTACACATGGAAAGAACCCTTGTGGTTGGCACGTTGTCCAACGTTCATGTAGGAGAAACCAGCATTCACCCTGAGGCCCCGCCCATTCTTGAATGCGACGCGAGCATACACACACATTGTGACCCTCAGCATGAGTCCTGTCCTCTAGTAAGTCCTCTCAGTGGCTGGACCTATAGATGTCATAATTTGCTTGACATGTCCCTAAGGCCCCAATTTTTAACCAGATTTCTGATTGTCCAGTCGCCCCTCCCCAGGGCTCTACTCTGGAATCCATCATTTGGTGGGACACCTGAGGTTAAAAAAGAAAACAACAACAACAACAACAACAACAAAAACGGACTTCTTCCAGCCCACAGAATGACCCCAAACTCTTTGGACGGGGCCAAACCACCAGAGAGTAAGACTCGTCCATTTCCCATGAAGTCACCCAGAAATTGCACGACCATGACTGACACGATATCCAGAGAAAAAAACTTGAGCAGGAGCCTCACACTCGCCCTTCTTTCAAATACCGAAGAGTTCTCCTCATGGTCTGTAGATCAGTCCTGCCATACCTATGACCCGAAACATAAGCCGAGTTTGTGTTTTCAGACAACTGTCCAAACAGCCCTGGCCTACACAACCTCCAGGCTCAGGCCCCTGGAGCCAAACCTGAGGACTGTACTTGCCCTCTCCAAGGGAATTGTGTGTGCCCATTCCAATGGCCACAACCCTTCTAATAGGATAAACCTCCAAAGTCCCTGATCCATCTCAATAGTGGTGGCTTCCCAGGAAAGACAGGGGGAATCTGAGCCCAACTGAGCACCTACCTGCACTCAGACCCATAGACAGATGTGCCCAGAGGTAAAAAGGAAAGAACAGGCCCCTAGGCACTAATCAGATCCATTGCTTTGGTTTCCAGGAATCTCTCCTCAGAGGCCTGGATTTCAAAAGCAGCATATAGCTGTTTCTTGACTCATCCATCAGAAAACATCTCAGCTACACATGGGAAACTTGCACGTTGGAGCTGTGTCAAAGCCTCTGTTTAGGAGAACCCTTTAGGGCCCCAGTGCCACCGCTTTATTCCAAGGTCTCCATAGACACAAAAGCACGTTAGGACCCATCCCCAGGGGTGTCCATTTCAACTCAGCGTCCTCGGTTGCTCCCCACAGATCCAGGAGATCTAACCTGTCTGGTTGCTAGGAGACAATTGGAATGCAGGTGGGCTACCCAGCCATCCATCCTTAGAACCCTGCTCAGAATCATTGGTCTGGAGCCAAACAACAGGTCTCAATTGTCCTGCAGAAGACTCTCTGCAGTTTGGAGCTTCTCACAACTCCCATCGTGGGAAAACACCCATGGCCTCGTGATGCCCCCCCCCCCATTCATGAAGGGGCCATCAGGGACAGAAACTCCAACCTGAGCGATCGTCTGATCCTCGCCCTGACTTCAGATGCACGAGATCTCGATTCAAGTCTGTAGATTGTGCCTGCCATGGCCTCACCCAGAAACCTAAGCCTGGCTTGTGTTCTCAGACTTTTGTCGTCAGACTACTGGCCCACAAGCCCTCCAGTTTGGCAATCCAGAACTACAATGCAGCACTCTGCTGGCCCTCCAGAAGAAAAACATAGTCCTCTGGGGCTACCCAGTAACCCCAAATGAGGATCAACCTGCACCGACCTTGGCTGTACCCCAAATACATAGGCTGACCAGGGCACTAATGCCCTTTCTGACACAGCCTGAGCCTGGACCCCCTGGACCCTCCCAGACAGCTGGCCGCACACTGAACACATCGAGCCGCCATGGCCTTAGGTCGTCATCTCTTCCCAACCTCGGTTTTCAGGTTTCAGAACCTAGACCTTATCTCCAATCACTGCCCAGGGTTGAAGGTGATGCAGAAATCAGAACTCCTTCCCCATGGCAAGAAACCTTGTGTTTGGCATGTTGTTTAACGTTCAGTGTAGTTGAAACCAGTGTGGCCCAGGAGGCCCTGCCCATGCTCGCGGGCCACATTGGTCACAAACACACATTGTGACGCTCATGTGAGCCCAGTCCTCAAGTAAGGCCACTCAGTGGCTGGATGAAGAGATAGCATATTGGGCCTGCAATGCCCCTAGCCCCAATTTTTAACCATAGTTCGGGTTGTCCCTTCAGTCTTCCCCACGGCTTGGCTTTGGAATTCCTCTTTTGGTGGGACACCTGAGGTAACAAACCTGAAATGAGTCCTCCCATCCCACAGATTGACGAAAAGCAATTGGGAATCGGGCCAAATCCTCAGAGAGGAAGATTCGTCCATGGCCCATGAGGCCTCCCCGACATTCCACGGCCTTCGCTGATACAAAATCCAGAGACAAAAGCCTGAGCAAGCGCCTCAGACTCGCACTTTCTTCATATCCTGAAGAGTTCTTCTCATGGTTTGTGATCGGGCCTGCCATACCTACGTCCCCAAACCTAAGCTGAGTTTCTGTTTTCAGACTTCTGTCCTCAAAGTCTTGGGCCACACACCCTCCAGGCTGGGCCCCTGGAGCCACACATTAGGACTGTGCCTACCAATCAATGGGAATTCTGCCCATTCCATGGTCCAAAATCGTACAAATTAGGAGAAAACTCCAAAGTCCCTGTGGCCATCCCAATAGTGTAGGTAGTCCGGAACAAACAAGGGCTGTCTGACACCAGCTGATAATCGACCTCCACTCATACCATAGATGGATGTCCCCAGAGAAGAAGATTGAACCAGACAGGACCCTAGGCCATAATAGGATCCATTGCTTTGGGTTACAGGCATGTGTCCTCAAAAGCCTGATTCGAATACGAGCATAGGGGTTTTCCTGAGGCACCCATCAGAACTCATCTCGTCTCCACAAGGAAACCTCTGCATGGGAGGCATGTCCAAAGCTTAGGAGAGTACTTCAGGGTCCCGGTGCCACCGCCCCATTCCAAGGCCCTCATGGACACAAAAACACATTAGGACCCATCCTCAGGAAAGTCCATTTCAACTCAGCCACCCCGGTTGCTCCGGCAGAGCCATCAGATCTAAACTGTATTGTTGCTAGGAGACAATTGGAATGCGAGGCGGGCTTCCCAGGCATCCATCCGCGAATGGTGCTCTGGAGTCATTCCATATGGGATGTCCTGGAGCTGTCCAACAGGTCTCAATTGTCCCGCAGAAGGAATCCTTGAAGGGGGCATCCCACAACTCCCAACGTGGGAAAACCTCAATGGCCTCGAGATTCCGCTCCCTTCATGAAGCGGC
The DNA here is from genome assembly GCF_964662115.1 of Mustela nivalis. Lineage (NCBI taxonomy): Eukaryota > Metazoa > Chordata > Mammalia > Carnivora > Mustelidae > Mustela > Mustela nivalis. The sequence goes on from NW_028136516.1 coordinate 1,807,663, forward strand.
CGTCATGCTCAGAAACTCCAACCTGAGCCAACGTCTGATCCTCGCCCTGACTTCAGATGCATGAGATATAGGTTCAGATCTGCAGGGGGTACCTGCCGTGCCCTCGCCCTGAAACCCAAGTCTAGCTTGTCTTCTCAGACTTCCGTCCTCACACTCCTGGCCCCGAAGCCCTCAAGTTTGGCAATTCCGGACCCAAAATTCAGCACTCTGCCTGCCCTCTAGAAAAAAAATTATTGCCTCATGAGCTGCCCAGGCACCTTAAATGAGGGTAAACCTACGCAGCACTCGACTTTACCCAAATTATATAGTCTAACCTGGGCACTAATGCACTGTCGAACACAACCTGAGCCCGGACCTCCTGACCAACACCCAGAAAGCTGACCGCACACTGAGCACATAAAACCAGCCATGGCCTTAGGTCATCATCTCTTCCCTACCTCAGCTTTCAGGCTTCAGAACCGAGACCTTATCTCCAATCACTGCCCAGGGGTGAGTGTGATGCAGAAATCAGAACTCCTCCTTACCCATGGCAAGAACCCTTGTGGTGGGCACGTTGTCGAACGTTCAGTGTAGTAGAAACCAGCATTCACCCTGAGGCCCCGCCCATTCTTGAGTGCGACGAGGGCATACACACGCATTGTGACCCTCAGCATGAGTCCTGTCCTCTAGTAAGTCCTCTCAGTGGCTGGACCATTAGATTTCATAATGGGCTTGACATGTCCCTAGGCCCCAATTTTTAACCAGATTTCTGATTGTCCAGTCGCCCCTCCCCAGGGCTCTACTCTGGAATCCTTCATTTGGTGGGACACCTGAGGTTAAAAAAGAAAAAAACAAAAAAAAAAACAAAAAAAAAACGGAATTCTTCCAGCCCACAGAATGACCCCAAACTCTTTGGACGGGGCCAAACCACCAGAGAGTAAGACTCGTCCATTTCCCAAGAAGTCACCCAGAAATTCCACGACCATGAATGACACGATATCCAGAGACAAAAACTTGAGCAGGAGCCTCACACTCGCCCTTCTTTCAAATCCCGAAGAGTTCTCCTCATGGTGTGTAGATCAGTCCTGCCATACCTATGACCCGAAACATAAGCCGAGTTTGTGTTTTCAGACAACTGTCCAAACAGCCCTGGCCTACACAACCTACAGGCTCGGGCCCCTGGAGCCAAACCTGAGGACTGTACTTGCCCTCTTTAAGGGAATTGTGTGTGCCCATTCCAATGGCCACAACCCTTCTAATAGGATAAACCTCCAAAGGCCCAGCTCCATCTCAATAGTGGTGGCTTACCAGGAAAAACAGGGGCAATCTGAGCCCATCTGTGCACCTACCTGCACTCAGACCCATAGACAGATGTCCCCAGAGGTAAAAAGGAAAGAAAAGGCCCCTAGGCACTAATCAGATCCATTGCTTTGGTTTCCAGGCATCTCTCCTCAGAGGCATGGATTTCAAAAGCAGCATATAGCTGTTTCTTGACTCACCCATCAGAAAACATCTCATCTACACATGGGAAACTTGCACGTTGGAGCTGTGTCAAAGCCTCTGTTTAGGAGATCCCTTTAGGGCCCCAGTGCCACCGCTTCATTCCAAGGTCTCCATAGATACAAAAGCACGTTAGGACCCATCCCCAGGGTTGTCCATTTCAACTCAGCGTTTTCGGTTGCTCCCCACAGATCCAGGAGATCTAACCTGTCTTGTTGCTAGGAGACAATTGGAATGCGAGGTGGGCTACCCAGCCATCCATCCTTAGAACCCTGCTCAGAATCATTGGCCTGGAGCCAAACAACAGGTCTCAATTGTCCTGCAGAAGACTCTCTGCAGTTTGCAGCTTCTCACAACTCCCATCGTGGGAAAACAACCATGGCCTCGTGATGCCCCCCCCCCATTCATGAAGGGGCCATCAGGGACAGAAACTCCAACCTGAGCGATCGTCTGATCCTCGCCCTGACTTCAGATGCACGAGATCTCGATTCAGGTCTGTAGATTGTGCGTGCCATGGCCTCACCCAGAAACCTAAGCCTAGATTGTGTTCTCAGACTTTTGTCGTCAGACTACTGGCCCACAAGCCCTCCAGTTTGGCAATCCAGAACTACATTGCAGCACTTGCCGGCCCTCCAGAAGAAAAACATTGTCCTCTGGGGCTACCCAGTAACCCCAAATGAGGATCAACCTGCACCGACCTTGGCTGTACCCCAAATATATAGGCTAACCAGGGCACTAATGCCATTTCTGACACAGCCTGAGCCTGGACTCCCTGGCCCGCCCCAGACAGCTGGCCGCACACTGAGCACATCGAGCCGCCATGGCCTTAGGTCGTCATTTCATCACAACCTCGGTTTTCAGGTTTCAGAACCTAGACCTTATATCCAATCACTGCCCAAGGTTGAAGGTGATGCAGAAATCAGAACTCCTTCCCCATGGCAAGAAACCTTGTGTTTGGCATGTTGTCCAACGTTCAGTGTAGTTGAAACCAATGTGGCCCATGAGGCCCCGCCCATGCTCACGGGCCACATTGGTCACAAACACACATTGTGACCATCAGGCTGAGCCCAGTCCTCAAGTAAGGCCACTCAGTGGCTGGATAAAGAGATAGCATATTGGGCCTGCAATGCCCCTAGCCCCAATTTTTAACCATAGTTCGGGTTGTCCCTTCAGTCTTCCCCACGGCTTGGCTTTGGAATTCCTCTTTTGGTGGGACACCTGAGGTAACAAACCTGAAATGAGTCCTCCCATCCCACAGATTGACGAAAAGCAATTGGGAATCGGGCCAAATCCTCAGAGAGGAAGATTCGTCCATGGCCCATGAGGCCTCCCCGACATTCCACGGCCTTCGCTGATACAAAATCCAGAGACAAAAGCCTGAGCAAGCGCCTCAGACTCGCACTTTCTTCATATCCTGAAGAGTTCTTCTCATGGTTTGTGATCGGGCCTGCCATACCTACGTCCCCAAACCTAAGCTGAGTTTCTGTTTTCAGACTTCTGTCCTCAAAGTCTTGGGCCACACACCCTCCAGGCTGGGCCCCTGGAGCCACACATTAGGACTGTGCCTACCAATCAATGGGAATTCTGCCCATTCCATGGTCCAAAATCGTACAAATTAGGAGAAAACTCCAAAGTCCCTGTGGCCATCCCAATAGTGTAGGTAGTCCGGAACAAACAAGGGCTGTCTGACACCAGCTGATAATCGACCTCCACTCATACCATAGATGGATGTCCCCAGAGAAGAAGATTGAACCAGACAGGACCCTAGGCCATAATAGGATCCATTGCTTTGGGTTACAGGCATGTGTCCTCAAAAGCCTGATTCCAATACGAGCATAGGGGTTTTCCTGAGGCACCCATCAGAACTCATCTCGTCTCCACAAGGAAACCTCTGCATGGGAGGCATGTCCAAAGCTTAGGAGAGTACTTCAGGGTCCCGGTGCCACCGCCCCATTCCAAGGCCCTCATGGACACAAAAACACATTAGGACCCATCCTCAGGAAAGTCCATTTCAACTCAGCCACCCCGGTTGCTCCGGCAGAGCCATCAGATCTAAACTGTATTGTTGCTAGGAGACAATTGGAATGCGAGGCGGGCTTCCCAGGCATCCATCCGCGAACGGTGCTCTGGAGTCATTCCATATGGGATGTCCTGGAGCTGTCCAACAGGTCTCAATTGTCCCGCAGAAGGAATCCTTGAAGGGGGCATCCCACAACTCCCAACGTGGGAAAACCTCAATGGCCTCGAGATTCCGCTCCCTTCATGAAGCGGCCGTCATGCTCAGAAACTCCAACCTGAGCCAACGTCTGATCCTCGCCCTGACTTCAGATGCATGAGATATAGGTTCAGATCTGCAGGGGGTACCTGCCGTGCCCTCGCCCTGAAACCCAAGTCTAGCTTGTCTTCTCAGACTTCCGTCCTCACACTCCTGGCCCCGAAGCCCTCAAGTTTGGCAATTCCGGACCCAAAATTCAGCACTCTGCCTGCCCTCTAGAAAAAAAATTATTGCCTCATGAGCTGCCCAGGCACCTTAAATGAGGGTAAACCTACGCAGCACTCGACTTTACCCAAATTATATAGTCTAACCTGGGCACTAATGCACTGTCGAACACAACCTGAGCCCGGACCTCCTGACCAACACCCAGAAAGCTGACCGCACACTGAGCACATAAAACCAGCCATGGCCTTAGGTCATCATCTCTTCCCTACCTCAGCTTTCAGGCTTCAGAACCGAGACCTTATCTCCAATCACTGCCCAGGGGTGAGTGTGATGCAGAAATCAGAACTCCTCCTTACCCATGGCAAGAACCCTTGTGGTGGGCACGTTGTCGAACGTTCAGTGTAGTAGAAACCAGCATTCACCCTGAGGCCCCGCCCATTCTTGAGTGCGACGAGGGCATACACACGCATTGTGACCCTCAGCATGAGTCCTGTCCTCTAGTAAGTCCTCTCAGTGGCTGGACCATTAGATTTCATAATGGGCTTGACATGTCCCTAGGCCCCAATTTTTAACCAGATTTCTGATTGTCCAGTCGCCCCTCCCCAGGGCTCTACTCTGGAATCCTTCATTTGGTGGGACACCTGAGGTTAAAAAAGAAAAAAACAAAAAAAAAAAAAAAAAAAAAAACGGAATTCTTCCAGCCCACAGAATGACCCCAAACTCTTTGGACGGGGCCAAACCACCAGAGAGTAAGACTCGTCCATTTCCCAAGAAGTCACCCAGAAATTCCACGACCATGAATGACACGATATCCAGAGACAAAAACTTGAGCAGGAGCCTCACACTCGCCCTTCTTTCAAATCCCGAAGAGTTCTCCTCATGGTGTGTAGATCAGTCCTGCCATACCTATGACCCGAAACATAAGCCGAGTTTGTGTTTTCAGACAACTGTCCAAACAGCCCTGGCCTACACAACCTACAGGCTCGGGCCCCTGGAGCCAAACCTGAGGACTGTACTTGCCCTCTTTAAGGGAATTGTGTGTGCCCATTCCAATGGCCACAACCCTTCTAATAGGATAAACCTCCAAAGGCCCAGCTCCATCTCAATAGTGGTGGCTTACCAGGAAAAACAGGGGCAATCTGAGCCCATCTGTGCACCTACCTGCACTCAGACCCATAGACAGATGTCCCCAGAGGTAAAAAGGAAAGAAAAGGCCCCTAGGCACTAATCAGATCCATTGCTTTGGTTTCCAGGCATCTCTCCTCAGAGGCATGGATTTCAAAAGCAGCATATAGCTGTTTCTTGACTCACCCATCAGAAAACATCTCATCTACACATGGGAAACTTGCACGTTGGAGCTGTGTCAAAGCCTCTGTTTAGGAGATCCCTTTAGGGCCCCAGTGCCACCGCTTCATTCCAAGGTCTCCATAGATACAAAAGCACGTTAGGACCCATCCCCAGGGTTGTCCATTTCAACTCAGCGTTTTCGGTTGCTCCCCACAGATCCAGGAGATCTAACCTGTCTTGTTGCTAGGAGACAATTGGAATGCGAGGTGGGCTACCCAGCCATCCATCCTTAGAACCCTGCTCAGAATCATTGGCCTGGAGCCAAACAACAGGTCTCAATTGTCCTGCAGAAGACTCTCTGCAGTTTGCAGCTTCTCACAACTCCCATCGTGGGAAAACAACCATGGCCTCGTGATGCCCCCCCCCCATTCATGAAGGGGCCATCAGGGACAGAAACTCCAACCTGAGCGATCGTCTGATCCTCGCCCTGACTTCAGATGCACGAGATCTCGATTCAGGTCTGTAGATTGTGCGTGCCATGGCCTCACCCAGAAACCTAAGCCTAGATTGTGTTCTCAGACTTTTGTCGTCAGACTACTGGCCCACAAGCCCTCCAGTTTGGCAATCCAGAACTACATTGCAGCACTTGCCGGCCCTCCAGAAGAAAAACATTGTCCTCTGGGGCTACCCAGTAACCCCAAATGAGGATCAACCTGCACCGACCTTGGCTGTACCCCAAATATATAGGCTAACCAGGGCACTAATGCCATTTCTGACACAGCCTGAGCCTGGACTCCCTGGCCCGCCCCAGACAGCTGGCCGCACACTGAGCACATCGAGCCGCCATGGCCTTAGGTCGTCATTTCATCACAACCTCGGTTTTCAGGTTTCAGAACCTAGACCTTATATCCAATCACTGCCCAAGGTTGAAGGTGATGCAGAAATCAGAACTCCTTCCCCATGGCAAGAAACCTTGTGTTTGGCATGTTGTCCAACGTTCAGTGTAGTTGAAACCAATGTGGCCCATGAGGCCCCGCCCATGCTCACGGGCCACATTGGTCACAAACACACATTGTGACCATCAGGCTGAGCCCAGTCCTCAAGTAAGGCCACTCAGTGGCTGGATGAAGAGATAGCATATTGGGCTTGCCATGCCCCTAGGCCCCAATTTTGAACCATAGTTCGGGTTGTCCCTTCAGTCTTCCCCACGGCTTTGCTTTGGAATTCCCCTTTGGTGGGACACCTGAGGTAACAAACCTGAAATGAGTCCTCCAATCCCACAGATTGACGAAAAGTAATTGGGAATCGGGACAAATCCTCAGAGAGGAAGATTCGTTCATGGCCCTTGAGGCCTCCCCGACATTCCACGGCCATCGCTGATACAAAATTCAGAGACGAAAGACTGAGCAAGCGCCTCAGACTCGCACTTTCTTCATATCCTGAAGAGTTCTTCTCATGGTTTGTAGATCGGGCCTGCCATACCACCTTCCTTAAACCTAAGCTGAGTTTGTTTTCAGACAACTGTCCAAACAGCCCTGGCCTACACAACCTACAGGCTCAGGCCCCTGGAGCCAAACCTGAGGACTGTACTTGCCCTCTCCAAGGGAATTGTTTGTGCCCATTCCAATGGCCACAACCCTTCTAATAGGATAAACCTCCAAAGTCCCTGATTCATCTCAATAGTGGTGGCTTCCCAGGAAAAACAGGGGCAAGCTGAGCCCAAATGAGCACCTACCTGCACTCAGACCCCTAGACAGATGTCCCCAGAAGTAAAAAGGAAAGAACAGGACCCTAGGCACTAATCAGATCCATTGCTTTGGTTTCCAGGCATCTCTCCTCAGAGGCCTGGATTTCAAAAGCAGCATATAGCTGTTTCTTGATTCACCCATCAGAAAACATCTCATCTACACATGGGAAACTTGCACGTTGGAGCTGTGTCAAAGCCTCTGTTTAGGAGAACCCTTTAGGCACCAGTGCCACCTCTTCATTCCAAGGTCTCCATAGACACAAAAACACATTAGGACCCATCCTTAGGGGTGTATTTCAACTCAGCGTCCTCGGTTGCTCCCCACAGATCCAGGAGATCTCACCTGTCTTGTTGCTAGGAGACAATTGGAATGCGAGGTGGGCTACCCAGCCATCCATCCTTAGAACCCTGCTCAGAATCATTGGCCTGGAGCCAAGCAACGGTCTCAATTGACCTGCAGAAAACTCTCTGCTGTTTGGAGCTTCTCATAACTCCCATTCTGGGAAAACACCCATGGCCTCGTGATGCCCCCCACCCATTCATGAAGGGGCCATCAGGGACAGAAACTCCAACCTGAGCGATCGTCTGATCCTCGCCCTGACTTCAGATGCACGAGATCTCGATTCAGGTCTGTAGATTGTGCGTGCCATGGCCTCACCCAGAAACCTAAGCCTAGCTTGTGTTCTCAGACTTTTGTCGTCAGACTACTGGCCCACAAGCCCTCCAGTTTGGCAATCCAGAACTACAATGCAGCACTCTGCCGGCCCTCCAGAAGAAAAACATTTTCCTCTGGGGCTACCCAGTAACCCCAAATGAGGATCAACCTGCACCGACCTTGGCTGTACCCCAAATACATAGGCTGACCAGGGAACTAATGCCCTTTCTGACACAGCCTGAGCCTGGACACTCTGGCCCGTCCCAGACAGCTGGCCGCACACTGAGCACATCGAGCCTCCGTGGCCTTAGGTCGTCATCTCTTCCCAACCTCGGTTTCCAGGTTTCAGAACCTAGACCTAATCTCCAATCACTGCCCAAGGTTGAAGGTGATGCAGAAATCAGAACTCCTTCCCCATGGCAAGAAACCTTGTGGTTGGCATGTTGTCCAACGTTCAGTGTAGTTGAAACCAGTGTGGCCCATGAGGCCCCGCCCATGCTCGCGGGCCACATTGGTCACAAACACACATTGTGACGCTCAGGCTGAGCCCAGTCCTCAAGTAAGGCCACTCAGTGGCTGGATGAAGAGATAGCATATTGGGCTTGCCATGCCCCTAGGCCCCAATTTTGAACCATAGTTCGGGTTGTCCCTTCAGTCTTCCCCACGGCTTGGCTTTGGAATTCCTCTTTTGGTGGGACACCTGAGGTAACAAACCTGAAATGAGTCCTCCCATCCCACAGATTGACGAAAAGCAATTGGGAATCGGGCCAAATCCTCAGAGAGGAAGATTCGTCCATGGCCCATGAGGCCTCCCCGACATTCCACGGCCATCACTGATACAAAATCCAGAGACAAAAGCCTGAGCAAGCGCCTCAGACTCGCACTTTCTTCATATCCTGAAGAGTTCTTCTCATGGTTTGTGATCGGGCCTGCCATACCTACGTCCCCAACCCTAAGCTGAGTTTCTGTTTTCAGACTTCTGTCCTCAAAGTCTTGGGCCACACACCCTCCAGGCTGGGCCCCTGGAGCCACACATTAGGACTGTGCCTACCAATCCATGGGAATTCTGCCCATTCCATGGTCCAAAATCGTACAAATTAGGAGAAACCTCCAAAGTCCCTGAGGCCATCCCAATAGTTTAGGTCGCCCGGAAAACAAGGGCTGTCTGACACCAGCTGATAATCGACCTCCACTCATACCATAGATGGATGTCCCCAGAGAAGAAGATTGAATCAGACAGGACCCTAGGCCATAATAGGATCCATTGCTTTGGGTTACAGGCATGTGTCCTCAAGAGCCTGATTCGAATACGAGCATAGAGGTTTTCCTGAGGCAACCATCAGAACTCATCTCGTCTCCACAAGGAAACCTGTGCATGGGAGCCATGTCCAAAACTTAGGAGAGTACTTCAGAATGCCGGTGCCACCGCCCCATTCCAAGGCCCTCATGGACATTAAAACACATTAGGACCCATCCTCAGGAAAGTCCATTTCAACTCAGCCACCCCGGTTGCTCCGGCAGAGCCATCAGATCAAAACTGTCTTGTTGCTAGGAGACAATTGGAATGCGAGGCGGGCTTCCCAGGCATCCATCCGCGAATGGTGCTCTAGAGTATTTCCATATGGGATGTCCTGGAGCTGTCCAACAGGTCTCAATTGTCCCGCAAAAGGAATCCTTGAAGGGGGCATCCCACAACTCCCAACGTGGGAAAACCTCAATGGCCTCGAGATTCCGCTCCCTTCATGAAGCGGCCGTCATGCACAGGAACTCCAACCTGAGCCAACGTCTGATCCTCGCCCTGACTTCAGAAGCATGATATATTGGTTCAGATCTGCAGGGGGTACCTGCTGTGCCTTTGCCCTGAAACCCAAGTCTAGCTTGTCTTCTCACACTTCCGTCCTCATACTCCTGGCCCCGAAGTCCTAAAATTTGGCTATTCCGGACCCACAATGCAGCACTCTGCCGGCCCTCTAGAAAAAAAAATAATATTGCCTCATGAGCTACCCAGGCACCTTAAATGAGGATAAACCTACACAGCACTCGACCTTACCCAAATTATATAGTCTAACCTGGGCACTAATGCACTGTCGAACACAACCTGAGCCTGGACCTCCTGACCAACACCCAGAAAGCTGACCGCACACTGAGCACATAAAACCCGCCATGGCCTTAGGTCATCATCTCTTCCCTACCTCAGTTTTCAGGCTTCAGAACCGAGACCTTATCTCCAATCACTGCCCAGGGGTGAATGTGATGCAGAAATCAGTACTCCTCCTTACACATGGCAAGAACCCTTGTGGTTGGCACGTTGTCCATCGTTCAGTGTATAGAAACCAGCATTCACCCTGAGGCCCTGCCCATTCTTGAGTGAGACGAGGGCATACACACGCATTGTGACCCTCAGCATGAGTCCTGTCCTCTAGTAAGTCCTCTCAGTGGCTGGATCATTAGATGTCATAATGGGCTTGACATGTCCCTAGGCCCCAATTTTTAATCAGATTTCTGATTGTCCAGTCGCCGCACCCTAGGGCTCTACTCTGGAATCCCTCATTTAGTGGGACACCTGAGGTTAAAAAAGAAAACAACAACAACAACAACAACAACAACAACAACAAACGGACTTCTTCCAGCCCACAGAATGACCCCAAACTCTTTGGACGGGGCCAAACCACCAGAGAGTAAGACTCGTCCATTTCCCATGAAGTCACCCAGAAATTCCACGACCATGAGTGACACGATATCCAGAGACAAAAACTTGAGCAGGAGCCTCACACTCGCCCTTCTTTCAAATCCAGAAGAGTTCTCCTCATGGTCTGTAAATCAGTCCTGCCATACCTATGACCCGAAACATAAGCCGAGTTTGTGTTTTCAGACAACTGTCCAAACAGCCCTGGCCTACACAACCCCAGGCTCAGGCCCCTGGAGCCAAACCTGAGGACTGTACTTGCCCTCTCCAAGGGAATTGTGTGTGCCCATTCCAATGGCCACAACCCTTCTAATAGGATAAACCTCCAAAGTCCCTGATCCATCTCAATAGTGGTGGCTTCCCAGGAAAAACAGGGGCAATCTGAGCCCAAATGAGCCCCTACCTGCACTCAGACCCATAGACAGATGTCCTCAGAGGTAAAAAGGAAAGAACAGGCCCCTAGGCACTAATCAGATCCATTGCTTTGGTTTCCAGGCATCTCTCCTCAGAGGCCTGGATTTCAAAAGCAGCATATAGCTGTTTCTTGATTCACCCATTCGAAAACATCTCATCTACACATGGGAAACTTGCACGTTGGAGCTGTGTCAAAGCCTCTGTTTAGGAGAACTCTTTAGGGCCCCAGTGCCACCGCTTCATTCCAAGGTCTCCATAGACACAAAAGCACATTCGGACCCATCCCCAGGGGTGTGCATTTCAACTCAGCATCCTCGGTAGCTCCCCACAGATCCAGGAGATCTAAACTGTCTTGTTGCTAGGAGACAATTGGAAAGCGAGGTTGGTTACCCAGCCATCCATCCTTAGAACCCTGCTCAGAATCATTGGCCTGGAGCCAAACAACAGGTCTCAATTGTCCTGCCGAAGACTCTCTGCAGTTTGGAGCTTCTCACAACTCCCATCATGGGAAAACCCCCATGGCCTCGTGATGTCCCCCCATTCATGAAGGGGCCATCAGGGACAGAAACTCCAAACTGAGCGATCGTCTGATCCTCGCCCTGACTTCAGATGCACGAGATCTCGATTCAGGTCTGTAGATTGTGCGTGCCATGGCGTCACCCAGAAACCTAAGCCTAGATTGTGTTCTCAGACTTTTGTCGTCAGACTACTGGCCCACAAGCCCTCCAGTTTGGCAATCCAGAACTACATTGCAGCACTTGCTGGCCCTCCAGAAGAAAAACATTGTCCTCTGGGGCTACCCAGTAACCCCAAATGAGGATCAACCTGCACCGACCTTGGCTGTACCCCAAATATATAGGCTGACCAGGGCACTAATGCCATTTCTGACACAGCCTGAGCCTGGACTCCCTGGCCCGCCCCAGACAGCTGGCCGCACACTGAGCACATCGAGCCGCCATGGCCTTAGGTCGTCATCTCTTCCCAACATCGGATTTCAGGTTTCAGAATTTAGACCTTATCTCCAATCACTGTCCATGTTGAAGGTGATGCAGAAATCAGAACTCCTTCCCCATGGCATGAAACCTTGTGGTTGGCTAGTTGTCCAACGTTCAGTGTGGTTGAAACCAGTGTGGCCCATGAGGCCCCGCCCATGCTCGCGGGACACATTGTTTACAAACACACATTGTGACCCTCAGGCTGAGCCCAGTCCTCAAGTAAGGCCCCTCAGTGGCTGGATGAAGAGATAGCATATTGGGCTTGCCATGCCCCTAGGCCCCAATTTTTAACCATAGCTCGGGTTGTCCTTTCAGTCTTCCCCACGGCTTGGCTTTGGAATTCCTCTTTTGGTGGGACACCTGAGGTAACAAAACTGAAATGAGTCCTCCCATCCCACAGATTGACGAAAAGCAATTGGGAATCAGGCCAAATCCTCAGAGAGGAAGATTCGTCCATGGCCCATGAGGCCTCCCCGACATTCCACGGCCATCACTGATACAAAATCCAGAGACAAAAGCCTGAGAAATCGCCTCAGACTCGCACTTTCTTCATATCCTGAAGAGTTCTTCTCATGGTTTGTAGATCGGGCCTGCCATACCTCCACCCCCAAACCTAAGCTGAGTTTGTGTTTTCAGACTTCTGTCCTCAAAGTCTTGGGCCACACACCTTCCAGGCTGAGCACTGGAGCCACACATTAGGACTGTGCCTACCAATCCATGGGAATTCTGCCCATTCCATGGTCCAAAATCGTACAAATTAGGAGAAACCTCCAACGACCCTGAGGCCATCCCAATAGTGTGTGTCGCCCGGAACAAACAAGGGCTGTCTGACACCAGCTGATAATCGACCTCCACTCATACCATAGATGGATGTACCCAGAAAAGAAGATTGAACCAGACAGGACCCTAGTCCATAATAGGATCCATTGCTTTGGGTTACAGGCATGTGTCCTCAAAAGCCTGATTCCAATACGAGCATAGGGGTTTTCCTGAGGCACCCATCAGAACTCATCTCGTCTCCACAAGGAAACCTGTGCATGGGAGCCATGTCCAAAGCTTAGGAGAGTACTTCAGGGTCCCGGTGCCACCGCCCCATTCCAAGACCCTCATGTACACAAAAACACATTAGGACCCATCCTCAGGAAAGTCCATTTCAACTCAGCCACCCCGGTTGCTCCGGCAGAGCCATCCGATCTAAACTGTCTTGTTGCTAGGAGACAATTGAAATGCGAGGCGGGCTTCCCAGGCATCCATCCGCGAACGGTGCTCTGGAGTCATTCCATATGGGATGTCCTGGAGCTGTCCATCAGGTCTCAATTGTCCCGAAGAAGGAATCCTGGAAGGGGGCATCCCACAACTCCCAACGTGGGAAAACCTCAATGGCCTCGAGATTCCGCTCCCTTCATGAAGCGGCCGTATTGCTCAGAAACTCCCACCTGAGCCAACGTCTGATCCTCGCCCTGACTTCAGATGCATGAGATATTGGTTCAGATCTGCAGGGGGTACCTGCCGTGCCCTCGCCCTGAAACCCAAGTCTAGCTTGTCTTCTCAGACTTCCGTCCTCACACTCCTGGCCCCGAAGCCCTCAAGTTTGGCAATTCCGGACCCACAATGCAGCACTCTGCCTGCCCTCTAGAAAAAAAATTATTGCCTCATGAGCTGCCCAGGCACCTTAAATGAGGGTAAACCTACACAGCACTCGACTTTACCCAAATTATATAGTCTAACCTGGGCACTAATGCACTGTCGAACACAACCTGAGCCCGGAACTCCTGACCAACACCCAGAAAGCTGACCGCACACTGAGCACATCAAACCCGCCATGGCCTTAGGTCATCATCTCTTCCCTACCTCAGTTTTCAGGCTTCAGAACTGAGACCTTATCTCCAATCACTGCCCAGGGGTGAGTCTGATGCAGAAATCAGTACTCCTCCTTACCCATGGCAAGAACCCTTGTGGTTGGCACGTTGTCCAACGATCAGTGTAGGAGAAACCCTGAGGCCCCGCCCATTCTTGAGTGCGACGAGGGCATACACACGCATTGTGACCCTCAGCATGAGTCCTGTCCTCTAGTAAGTCCTCTCAGTGGCTGGATCATTAGATGTCATAATGGGCTTGACATGTCCCTAGGCCCCAATTTTTAACCAGATTTCTGATTTCCAGTTGCCCCTCCTAGGGCTCTACTCTGAAATCCCTCATTTGGTGGGACACCTGAGGTTAAAAAAGAAAACAACAACAACAACAACAAAATAAATCGGACTTCTTCCAGCCCACAGAATGAACCCAAACTCTTTGGACGTGGCCAAACCACCAGAGAGTAAGACTCGTCCATTTCCCATGAAGTCACCCAGAAATTCCACGACCATGAGTGACACGATATCCCGAGACAAAAACTGGAGCAGGAGCCTCACACTCGCCCTTCTTTCAAATCCCGAAATGTTCTCCTCATGGTCTGTAGATCAGTCCTGCCATACCTATGACCTGAAATATAAGCCGAGTTTGTGTTATCAGCCAACTGTCCAGAAAGGGCTGGACTACACAACCAAACAACAGGTCTCAATTGTCCTGCAGAAGACTCTCTGCAGTTTGGAGCTTCTCACAACTCCCATCGTGGGAAAACCCCCATGGCCTCGTGATCCCCCGACCCATTCATGAAGGGGCCATCAGGGACAGAAACTAAAACCTGAGCGATCGTCTGTTCCTCGCCCTGACTTCAGATGCATGAGATCTCGATTCAGGTCTGTAGATTGTGCCTGCCATGGCCTCACCCAGAAACCTAAGCCTAGCTTGTGTTCTCAGACTTTTGTCGTCAGACTACTGGCCCACAAGCCCTCCAGTTTGGCAATCCAAAACTACAATGCAGCACTCTGCCTGTCCTCCAGAAGAAAAACATTGTCCTCTGGGGCTACCCAGTAACCCCATATGAGGATCAACCTGCACCGACCTTGGCTGTACCCCAAATACATAGGCTGACCAGGGAACTAATGCCCTTTCTGACACAGCCTGAGCCTGGACTCCCTGGCCTGTCCCAGACAGCTGGCCGCACACTGAGCACATTGAGCCGCCATGGCCTTAGGTCGTCATCTCTTCCCAACCTCGGATTTCAGGCTTTAGATTCTAGACCTTACCTCCAATCACTGCCCAGGGTTGAACGGGATGCAGAAATCAGAACTCCTTCCCCATGGCAAGATACCTTGTGGTTGGCATGTTGTCCAACTTTCAGTGTAGTTGAATCTAGTGTTGCCCATGAGGCCCCGCCATGCTCGCAGGCTACATTGGTCACAAACACACATTGTGACCCTCAGCCTGACCAAAGTCCTCATGTAAGGCCTCTCAGTGGCTGGATGAAGAGATAGCATATTGGGCTTGCCATGCCCCTAGTCCCCAATTTTGAACCATAGTTCTGGTGGTCCCTTCAGTCTTCCCCACGGCTTTGCTTTGGAATTCCTCTTTTCGTGGGACACCTGAGGTAACAAAACTGAAAGGAGTCCTCCCATCCCACAGTTTGACGAAAAAAAATTGGGAATCGGGCGAAATCCTCATAGAGGTAGATTCGTCCATGGCCCATGAAGCATCCCCGACATTCTACGGCCATTGCTGATACAAATTCCAGAGACAAATACCTGAGCAAGCGCCTCAGACTCGCTCTATATTCGAATCTTCATGAGTACTTCTCATTGTTTGTATATTGGGCCTGCCATACCGACGTCCCCAAAAAAAGCTGAGTTTGTGTATCGGAATCACATTCAGAACTCTGCCTTCCACATGGCTGTAATGCTTGTTCTTCACATGGAGTCAACCTTCACGTGGGGAACCCTTCATGGCCCCTGATGCCACGCCAAAACATGAGTGCTGCTTGGGCACAAATTCACACTGTGACCCTAGCATGAGCCCCATGTCAAAGAAAGGCCTGTCAGGTTCGGGACGAAGATCCTGCATATAGTCCCTGCCATGCCCATAGGCACCCAAAACTAACTAGATGGTGTGTATTCCAGTTGAAGGAACCCACTGCTGTGCTCTAGAGTCCCTCTCCTGGGGGGTCCTTTCTGGCAGAAAACAGTACTCTTCACTTCCCACAGAATGAACCCAAACACTTGGGAGCTTGGACAATCCCCCGAGAGGAAGGCTCTTCCTCGGCCCCTGAGGCAACCCCTACCCTGACCGGACACTGTGAACGCAACACCCAGAGACAAAAGCCTGAGCAACTGCCTCCCACTTGCCCTCCTTTGATATCCAGAGAATCTCCCCTCACGGACTGGAGATCAGGCCTGCCATTAACTTGGCCCCTTCCTGAGCCAAGTTTGCTTTTTCAGACATCAGTCCCCACAGCCCTGGCAAACACAGCCTCTAGGCTGGGTCCTCTGGAGCCATACAACAGGACCGTGCCTGCTCTCTCCTGGGAAACTGTGTCCATTCCTTTGGACACACACCTCCAGAATATGAGAAACCTCAAGGCCCCCGAGGACATCCCACTACTTGGAGGCTCCCTGGACACACAGGGGCATTCGGACACAAGCTGATCAGCTACCTCCACGAAGGCATGCACACAGATGTCAACAGAGATAGAAGGTTGAGCCGGACAGGCCCTTAGGCCATAATCTCAACTCTTGCTTTGGGTTCCAGGTGTTACTACTCAGAGGCTTTGGTTCGAAGAACAGGATATGGGGCTTTCCTGAGGCACTGAACAGAACTCCTCTCGTCTCCACATGGGGAGCTTTCTTACTGGGGATGTATCAAACCCTTCAGGTAGTGCCCAAGCAGCACTTGAGTGCTGTTTGGGAACAAATTCACACTGTGACCCTAACATGAGCCCCATGTCAAAGAAAGGCCTGTCAGGGCCT
The DNA here is from genome assembly GCF_964662115.1 of Mustela nivalis. Classification (NCBI taxonomy): domain Eukaryota; kingdom Metazoa; phylum Chordata; class Mammalia; order Carnivora; family Mustelidae; genus Mustela; species Mustela nivalis. The sequence goes on from NW_028136516.1 coordinate 1,824,207, forward strand.
GGACAAAGAGCCTGCATATGGGGCTTGCCAAGCCCCTATGCACCCAATCCTCACCAGGGTTTGAGATTTCCAGTCGCCCCGCCCGTACCTGGGGCTCTGATCTGGAATCCCTTCCTTGGAGAGACACATGAGCCAGACAACACGACTCCACCCTTCCCACAAAATGACCCCAATCTTGGAAGATGGGACAAATCCCCAGAGAGGGATACTCGTCCACAGTCCCTGAGGCCACCCCTCAAATCCACGGCTATCCCGGACACAGCATCCAGAGACAAAAGCCTGAAGGAACGCCTTCCACTCGCCCTTGTTTCTGAGGCCCAGGAGTTCCCTCTCGGGCTGTACATCCGGCCTGCCATACCCTAGGCACCACTCATAAGCTGAGTTTGTGTTTTCAGACTTCTGTGCCCACAGCCTGGACACTCACACCTCCAGGCTAGGGCCTCTGGAGCCACAGCGAAAGTTTGTGCCTGCCCTCTCCAAGGAAAGTGTGCCCAATCCATTGACCACAGCCCTACTGGTTAGGGAAAAGCTCCAAGGCCCCTGAGGACATCAATAGTGTAGGCCACCCTGGACTAAGAGGGGCTCTCTGACACCAGCGGAGCAACTATCTTCACTTAGACTCTCAGATAGTGTCCCCAGAGACAGAAGGTTGAAATGGACAGGCCCCCAAGCCCTAATATGAACCTTAGCTTTGTTCCATGTGTCCGTTCTCAGAGGACTGTTTTCGTAAACCAGCACATGGGGCTTTTCTGAGGCAACAAACCAAGGATCTCTCGTCTCCACATGGGCAGCTTTCTTACTGGGGATGTATCAAACCCTTCAGGTAGGAGAGTTCCGAAGGGCCACTGAACAACCAGCACATTCCAAGGTCTCCATGGACCCAAACGCACATTATGACGAATCCTCAGGAGAGGCCATTTCAACTCAGCCCCCTGGGTCGCGTGTTCCAGAGGCCCCAGATCCAACATATCTTATCGCTAATGGCCAATTGGAATGCGAGGCATGCTGTACAGGGATCCATCCTTCGAAACCTGCTCTCCAGTCCTTCCGTATGGTATATCCTGGAGCCATGCAACAGGACTCGAATGTCCCGCAGAAGGAAACCTTGTGGTTTGGGGCAACCTCCAAACTCAGCGTGGGAAAACTTCCTTGGCCTCATGAGGCCCCCGCTTCATGAAGGTGCCATAATGGACACATACTCCAGCCTCAGCCAACGTCTGATCCTCAGCCTGACTTCAGATGCAGGAGATTTTGATTCAGCCTCTGCAGAATGGGCCTGCTCTGCCCATGGCTCCAAACCTCACCCTAGCTTGTGTTTTCAGACTTCCGTCCTCTCACTCCAGGCCCACAAGCCCTCCCTACTGGGAATTCTGGGGCCACAATGAAGCACTCTGCCTGCCTCCCAGGAGAAAAACATTGTCTATGGTGCTGCCCAGAAACCCCAAATGAGGATCAAACTGCTTGGCCCTCGGCAACACCCCAATTGCATAGGCTACCTTAAACACTGATGCTCTGAGGCAAATAGCCTGAGCCCAGACCTTCCAACAGACACCGACACAGCTGGCTGCACACCCAGCACATTGGACCCGCCACTGCCTTAGGCCACCATCTATTCCCAACCTGGGTTTTCAGTCATCGGAACCTAGACATTATATCCAATCCCTGCACAGGGGGGACCCCCTCTGATGCACACAAGTCAGAACCCCTCCTACACCATGGCAGGAAACCTTGCTGCTGGCAGTGAGTCAAACCTTCAGTGTTGGAGAAAACGGCATGACCCATGAGGCCACGCACATGTGTGAGGGCCGCATTGGGCACAAACACACATTGTGACCCTCAGCGTGAGTACCTTATTCAAGTAACGCCTCTCAGTGACTGGACCAAGAGCCCACATATGTGGTTTGCCATGCCCATAGGCACCCAGGACTAAGTAGATGGTGTGTATTCCAGTTGAGGGAACCCACTGCTGTGCTCTAGAGTCCCTCTCCTGGGGGGTCCCCTGTGGCAGAAAACAGTACTCTTCATTCCCACAGAATGAACACAAACACTTGGGACCTTGGACAATCCCCCGAGAGGAAGGCTCTTCCTCGGCCTCTGAGACAACCCCTACCCTGACCGGACACTGTGAACGCAACACCCAGAGACAAAATCCTGAGTGACTGCCTCCCACTTGCCCTCCTTTGATATCCAGAGAATCTCCCCTCACGGACTGGAGATCAGTCCTGCCATTACCTTGGCCACTAGCTGAGCCAAATTTGCTTTTTCAGACATCTGTCCCCACAGCCCTGGCAAACACAGCCTCTAGGCTGGGTCCTCTGGAGCCATACCACAGGACCGTGCCTGCTCTCTTCTGGGAAACTGTGTCCATTCCTTTGGACACACACCTCCAGAATATGAAAAACCTCAAGGCCCCCGAGGACATCCCACTACTGGGAGGCTCCCTGGACACACAGGGGCATTCGGACACAAGCTGAGCAGCTACCTCCACGAAGGCATGCAAACAGATGTCAACAGAGATAGAAGGTTGAGCCGGACAGGCCCTTAGGCCGTAATCTCAACTCTTGCTTTGGTTTCCAGCTGTCACTCCTCAGATGCTTTGGTTCGAAGAACAGGATATGGGGCTTTCCTGAGGCACTGAACAAAACTCCTCTCGTCTCCACATGGGAAGCTTCCCTGTTGGAGCTGTGTCAAACACCTCAGTTTGGAGAACCCTGCAGAGTCCCTGAGCCACCTCCACATTCCAAGGTCTCCCAGGCCACCAAGCCTCAGTAGGACTCATCTTCAGGAGAGTCCATTTCAACTCTCCCCACTGGGTAGCTCACCCAGGAGCCTGCATTTTGAGCCTGCCTTGTCCTGCCTAAAGAGTGGGAATATGAGGTGGCGTTCCCAGGCATCCATGCTTAGACACCTGCTCTCGAGTCTTTCCGTATGGGACCTCCTGGGACCATCCAGTAGGACTCGACTGTCGTGCAGAAGGAAAGCTTGAGGTTTGGAGTAGTTCACAAATCCCATCGTAGGCAAACCTCCCTGGCTTCATGAAGCCCCCACACCCTTCAGGAAGAGGCCATGCTGGACAAAAACTCTAGCCTGAGGCACGTCTCATAGTTGACATGACATCAGTGCAAGAGATCTCGATTCAGCCTCTGCAGAGTGGCCCTGCCATGCCCTCGGTCCCAAACCTCACGCTAGCTTTTGTTTTCAGACTTCCTTCCTCACACTCCTGGCAAACAAGCCCTACGGACTAGGAACTCCAGAACCACAACCCAGCCCAGTGTCTGCCCAATGGAAGAAAAACGCTTCCCTATGGGGCTCTCCAGAAAACCCAGATGAGGATCAACCTGCTCGGGCCTCGACGGTCCCCGAAGTGGTTATGCTGCTCTGGGCACTCATGCTCTGTCTGACACAGCCTGAAGCCAGACGTCCAGACAGACAAAGAGACAGCTGGCCGCACACCCAGCACTTCGGACACGCCATGGTCTTATGCCGTCACCTCTTCCTAACCTTGGTTTTCAGATATCTGAACCTAGACATTATATCAATTCTCCACACAGCTGGGTATCGCAAGCACAATACAGAACTCCTCCTTCCCCATGGCTGTCAAGCTTGCTCTTGGCATGGAGTCACACCTTCAGGGTGGGAGAAACCTTCATGGCCCCTGATGCCACGCCCAAACTTGAGTGCTGCTTGAACACAAATTCACACTGTGACCCTCAGCATGAGCCCCATGTCAAAGAAAGGCCTGTCAGTACCTGGACCAAGAGCCCGCATATGGGGATTTCCAAGTCCCTATGCACCCAATCCTCACCAGTGTTTGAGTTTTCCAGTCGCCCCACCTGTACCTGGGCTCTGCTCTGGAATCCCTTTCTTGGAGAGACACATGAGCCAGACAACACGACTCCACCCTTCCCACAAAATGACCCCAAACTCATGAGGCCCACGCTTCATGAAGGTGCAATCATGGACACATACTCCAGCCTCAGCCAACTTCTGATCCTCAGCCTGACTTCAGATGCAGGAGATTTTGATTCAGCCTCTGCCGATTGGGCCTGCTCTGCCCTTGGCTCCAATCCTCACCCTAGCTTGTGTTTTCAGACTTCCGTCCTCACACTCCTGGCCCACAAACCCTCCCTACTGGGAATTCTGGGGCCACACTGAAGCACTCTGCCTGCCTCCCAGGAGAAAAACATTGTCTATGGTGCTGCCCAGAAACCCCAAATGAGGATCAAACTGCTTGGCCCTCGGCAACACCCCAATTGCATAGGCTACCTTAAACAGTGATGCTCTGTCGCAAATAGCCTGAGCCCAGACCTTCCAACAGACACCGACACAGCTGGCTGCACACCCAGCACATTAGACCCGCCACTGCCTTAGGCCACCATCCATTCCCAACCTGGGTTTTCAGTCATCGGAACCTAGACCTTATCTCCAATCCCTGCACAGGGGGAACCTGATGCACAAGTCAGAACCCCTCCTTCCCCATGGCAAGTAACCTTGCTGCTGGCCGTGCGTCAAACCTTCAGTGTAGGAGAAAACGGCAAACCTACCGGGCCTCATGAAGCCCCCCATATCCCTCAGGGAGAGGCCATCATGAACAAAAACTCTAGCTTGAAGCACGTCTCATAGTAGATATGACCGCAATGCAGGAGATCTTGATTCAGCCTCTGCAGAGTGGCCTGCCGTGCCCTCGGTCCCAAACCTCACGCTAGCTTGTGTTTTCAGACTTCCTACCTCACACTCCTGGCAAACAATCCCTCCAGAGTAGGATTTGCAGAACCACAAGCCAGCCCAGTGACTGCCCACCGGTAGAAAACGTTTCCTTGTGGGGCTCTCCATAAAACCCAGATGAGGATCAACCTGCTCTTGCCTCGACGGCACTCAGATTTGATAGGCTGCTCTGGGCACTAATGCTCTGCCTTTCACAGCCTGATGCCAGACGTCCAGACAGGCAAGGAGACAGCTGGCCACACACCTAGCACTTCTGACACGCCATGGTCTTATGCCGTTATCTCTTCCTAACCTTGGTTTTCAGATATCTAAACCCAGATATTATATGAATTGCCCACACAGTTGGGCATCTGAATCACAAATCAGAACTCCTTCTTCCCCATGGCTGTAAGACTTGCTCTTGGCATGGAGTCACACCTTCAGGGTGGGAGAAACCTTCATTTCCCCTGAAACCACGCCCAAACTTGAGTGCTGCCTTGGGCACAAATTCACTCTGTGACCCTCAGCATGAGCCCAATATCAAAGAAAGGCCTGTCAGGGCCTTGACCAAGAGCCCGCATATGAGGCGTGCCAAGCCCCTATACACCCAATCCTCACCAGTGTTTGAGTTTTCCAGTCTCCCCCCGTTCCTGGGGCTCTGCTCTGGAATCACTTTCTTGGAGAGACACATGAGCCAGACAACAGGACTCCACCCTTCCCCCAAAATGACCCCAAACTCCTGTTAGCTGGGACAAATCCCCAGAGAGGGATACTTGTCCACAGTCACTGAGGCCACCCCCTACAATCTACGGCTATCCTGGACGCATCCAGAGACAAAAGCCTGAAGGAATCTCGCCCTTGATTCACAAGCCAAGGAGCTCACTCTCTATCTGTACATCCGGCCTGCCATACCCTCGGCGCCACTCATAAGCTGAGTTTGTGTTTTCAGACTTCTGTGCCCACAGCCTGGACCCACACACCCTCCAGGCTAGGGCATCTGGAGCCACAGCGAAAGATTGTGCCTGCCCTCTCCAAGGAAAGTGTGCCCAATCCATTGAACACAACCCTACAGGTTAGGGAAAAGCTCCAAGGCCCCTGAGGCCATCCTGATAGTGTAGGCTGCCCTGGAATAAAAGGGGCACTCTGACACCAGCTGAGCCATTATCACCACTTAGACTCTCAGACAGTGTCCCCAGAGACAGAAGATTGAAATGGACAGGCCCTTAGGCCCTAATATGAACCTTAGCTTTAGTTTTCATGTGTCTGTCCTCAGAGGACTGGTTTCGTATACCAGCATATTAGGTTTTTCTGAGGCTCCAAACCAAACCTCTCTCGTCTCCACATGGAGTGCTTTCTTACTGGATCTGTATCAAACCCTTCTGGTCGGAGAATTCCGCAGGGCCACAGTACAACCATCACATTCCAAGGTCTCCATGGATAGAAACACACATTAGGACGCATTCTCAGGAGAGGCCATTTCAACTCAGCCCGCTGGTTAGCTTGCCCCAGAGCCAGCAGATCAAACATATCTTGTCGTTAATGGCCAAAGGGAATGCGAGGCATGCTGTTCAGGGATCCATCCTTTGAACCCTCCTCTTCAGTCCTTCCGTATGGTATGTACTGGAGCCACTCAACAGGACTCGACTGTCTTGCAGAAGGAAACCTTGTGGTTTGTGGCAACCTCCAAACTCAGCGTGGGAAAATTTCGTTGGCCTCATGAGGCACCTGCTTCATGAAGGTGCTATCAAGGGCACAATCCAACCTCAGCCAACGTCTGATCCTCAGCCTGACTTCAGATGCATGAGATATCCTTTCAGCCTTTGCAGAGTGTGCCTGCTCCCAACCTCACCCTATCTTTTGTTTTCAGACTCTACCCTAGCACTCCTGGCCCAAAAGCCCTCATGATTGGGAATTCTGGTTCCAGAACGAAGCACTCTGCCTGCCCCCCAAAGAAAAACATTGTCTATGGCATTGCTCAGAAACCCCAAATGAAAATCAACCTGCTCAGCCCTCGGCAACACCCCAATTGCATAGGCTACCCTAAACACTATGCTCTGTCTTACATAGCCTGAGCCCAGACCTTGTGAGAGACATTGAGACAGTTGGCTTCACACCCAGCACATCGAACCTGCCATGGGTTAGGCCATTTCATCCCTTCCCATTGACCTGGGTGTCTTCCTGGAGGTATATTCTGAGGCTGTGTCAGACTATGCATTTTTTCTGGAGCTTCCTATGGAATTGGGGTGGTATTAGGGGCCTTGCAATTTTCTCTTAATCTGGTGGGTTGGGAAACTGAGACAGGCTGACATTCCTTGGGAGAGCTGGCCAAGTGCTGTTGTGTGTTCCTGGAGGCCCCATCCTGGAGGGCATTTGGGTCAGGACTCTGGGTCCAAAGTCTTCAGACACAAACTCGGGTAAGAGTTAAGCTCGAGGTGATGGCAGACCCAATCTGCAGACCCTGAGCGAAGCATCTCCAGATATGAAATTCGGACGGCTGTGAGGCAGGAGCACAGTCTTTTCTGTCTGACTTGTTTGTCTATGATGGCCACGAAATGGAGGGGTGGCCTCATGGGTCCAAGTGAGATTCTACCTCTCTGGGAATTCTGCTCGGCACCCAAGAGTTTGGTGTATTTCCGGGGGATGGGAGGAGCGCAGTTTTCTGAGTCAGGGATCCCGTACAAACAGCCATTCCAGAGATGGGTCCTGGGTTCTGGAGCCTGGATCACCGCAACAAGGCTTAGGATTTGGGCCTAGGGTCCTGCTCTATGTTTTCCTGGTACAGCTCCCGAGTGTTCTTGTTGGAAATGGGTCTCATTCTGAGGGTCACAATGCCTGTTTTTGCCCAGATGCCCATGCTGAGTGGGTGTGACCTCATGGGCTATGCACTTGGCTCCCACTCTGAGGGTTGGACTGCCATCTCAACATTCAGTTTTCCTGCCATGGGGAAGGAGGTGTACTTTTTTATGCTTCAGGTTCCCCCATGGGCAGGAATTTGAGCTAAGTTCTGGGACAGGTGCCTGAATACCCAGTTCACTTTGAGATGAGGTCCTCGGGCCAAGGCAGGACCCACCTGCAGAAAATGAGGCCTGCTTTCTGGGTGGCTGTCAGGAGCTCGGGCTCGAGCTGTGTCAGACAGAACATTCGTGGAGAGTTCGGCCTATGATATTGGGGAGCTTTTGAGAGCTGTGCAACTGGATCCTCATGGGGGATTTTTGCACAGACCCTTTCTTCACTTCTTCTATCTGGTGAGCAGGCAGATGGCTGCATTACGGCTCCAGAATATCCAAGTTGGAGGGTTTGCAGGCGAGGAGTGTGAGGACAGAAGTATGAAAACATAAGCTACGGTTACGCTCAGTGCCGAGCACATGTCTATTCCAATGTACAGCAGTTGTTTCGAGATCTTCAGCACCTGGGCGAGGGGAAGATGTCTGCTCACGCTGGAGTTTGTATCCATGATGGCCAACAAATGGTGGGGAGGCCTCAAGAATTCTTGGAGGTTTTTCCAAGCTGGAGCTTGTGAGCTGCTCCAAACATCAAGGTGTCCTACTAAGGGACAGCAGAAGTCTTCTTACAGGGCTCCAGGGTCCCCCATATGGAAGATTCGATAGCAATGCTCTCTGAATGGAGGCCTGGGAAGCCAATCTCGTGTTACCATTGCAGCTGAGGAACAGGGTAAGCTTGAACCAATGACACTGATTCCAAGTTCCAAGTGATTTGCGTTGATGGAAGTTCTCAGTCTAACACGTCCCAATGCTGCTTGGTGTCCAGGGAGACCTTAGAATGTGGTGGCGGCTCTCTGACCATTGAGGATTCTCTATCCTTAGGATTAGACCCAGTACCCAGGAGCCAGGTTTCCTTCTTGGGACAGGAGGTGTGCTCTTGTATGGCTCACGGACCACAGGTTGGACCATATGCTTGAATTTCCAGAACAGACCTCTAGGGAGAGAGACCTCAAAACATAAGCTAGGGTTCTGATGAGGTTTTAGGGCCATGGAAGTTTCAATCTTCGGACTAAGTGCCATTGGCCTGCATGTCATCCTGGAGGTAGGTGCTGAGGCTGTGTCAGGCTGTGCACTTTTTCCAGAGTGGCCTATGATATTGGGGTGCAGTCAGGGGCCTTGCCGTTTTCTCCTAATCTGGACATTTTGGGAAACTGAGATGGGCAGGGTTTCCTCAGGAGAGCAGGGCCAGTGATGTCATGTGTTTCTCGAGGCCCCATCCTGGAGGTCATGTGTGTCAGGACTTTGGGACCAAAGACTTTAGACACAACCTCGGATAAGAGATAGGAGTGAGGTGATGGCAGTCCGAATCTGAAGACCCTGAGGGAAGCTCCTCGGGATTTGAAATTCAGGTGGCTGGGAGGGAGGAGCACAGGCTTTTCTGTCTGGATTTTGTGTCTAGGATGGCCACTAAATGGAGGGGTGACCTCATGTGTCCATGGGATATTCTTCCACTCTGGTGATTCTGCTTGGCACCCAAGAGATTGATTTCTTTCTGGGGAAGAGGAAAAGACTGTATTCCATCTCTGGGATCCTGTCCAAACAGGGATTCCAGAGATGGGTTCTGGGTCCAGACACTGGGAAAACTTAACCAAAGCTTCGATTTGGGATCCTGGTCCAGATCCCAAGGGGGATCTTTGGAAAGGGGTCTCATTCTGAGGGTCACAATGCCTATTTGTGCCCAGCTGCCCATCCTGTGTAGGCATGGTCTCATGGACCATGCACCTGGTTCCCACTCAGGGTTGTACAGCCATCTCAACATTCAGTTTTCTGGCCATGGGGAAGGAGGAGCACTCTTTTGTGCTTCCGAGTCCCCTATGGGCAGGAATTTGAGCTAAGTCTGGGACAGGTACCTGAATATCCAGGTTTCTTCAAGATGATGGCCTCGGGCCAAGGTTGGACCCACCTGGAGGATATGGGGTCCACTATCTGGGTGGCTGACAGGAGGTCGGGGATCAGGCGGTGTCAGATAGACAATGTATGCAGAGGTCGGTCTATTATATTGGGGTGCCATTGAGGGCCGTGCAGGAGGATCCTCATGTGGGTTTCTGCGAAGACCCATAGGGCACTTCTTTCTGGTGGGCAGGCAGAAAGCTGCACTGTGGCTTCAGAATTCCCAATATGAAGGGCTTGTAGGCGAGGAGTGTGAAGACAGAAGTCTGAAAACACAAGCCACGGATAAGCTCAGTGCCGACCACAGGACCATTCCATTGTGCAGTGGTTGTTTCGAGATTTCCAGCACCTGAGTATGGGCGAGGGTCAGATGTCTGCTCACGCTGGGTTTGCATCCATGATGGTCAACGAATTGTGGGGTGGCCTCAAGAATTCTTGGAGATTTTCCCAAGCAGGACCTTGTGAGCTGCTCCAAACAGCAAGGTGTCCTACTGTGGGACAGGGGAAGTCCGCTTACAAGGCTCCAGGGTCCCCCATATAGAAAGATTCGACAGCAGAGGTCTCTGAATGGGGGCCTGGGAAGTCTTCCTTGCATGACCATTGCAGCTGAGGAACATTGCAGGCTTGATCTGCTGGTTTTTGTTCAAATTTCCAAGTGATCTAAGTTGACGGATGGTCTCAGTCTAATGAGTCACAATGCTGCTTGGTGTCCAGGGAGACCGTAGAATGTGGTGGTGAGGGTGCCTGGGTGGCTCAATGGGCTAAGCCGCTGCCTTCAGCTCAGGTCATGATCTCAGGGTCCTGGGATTGAGTCCCGCATCGGGCTCTCTGCTCAGCAGGGAGCCTGCTTCTTCCTCTCTCTCTCTCTGCCTTCCTCTATGCCTACTTGTGATCTCTCTCTGTCAAATAAATAAATAAAATCTATATAAAAAAAAAGAATGTGGTTGTGGGTCTGTAGCCATGCAGGATTCTCCTACCTGAGGGTTAGACCCAGTTCCCAGGAGCCAGGTTCCCTTCTCGGGACAGGAGTGGTTCTCTTGTATGGCTCAGGGACCACATGTCGGATCATATGTTGGATTTCAAGACCAGGCCTCTGGGCACAGAGGCCTGAATATCTAGGCTAGGGTTCTTATGAGGTTGTAGGGGCATGTCATCCTCAACCTTCGGATTTAGTGACTTTGACCTGTGAGTCTTCCTGGGGGTAGATGCTCAGGCTGTGTCAGACTGTGCATTTTTTCCAGAGTGGCCTATGAAATTGGGGTGGGCTCAGGGGCCTTGCAGGCTTTTCCTAATCTGGAGGGTTTGTGCAACTGAGACGGTAGAATTTCATCCAGAGATCAGGCCCAGTGATGTAGTGTGGTTCTGTCAGTCCCATCCTGCAGGGAATGTGGTTAAGGGCTCTGGGACCAAAGTCTTCAGACACAAAATTGTGTATCAATTAGGAGGGAGGTGATGGCAGCCCCGATCTGCAGACGCTGAGGGCAGCTCCTCAGGATTTGAAATTCGTGTGGCTGGGAGGCAGGAGCAAAGGCTTTTCTGTCTGGATTGTGTCTAGGATGGCCTTGGAATGGTGGTGTGTCCTCATGTGTCCATGGAATATTCTACCTCTCTGGGGATTCTGCCCAGCACCCAAGAGTTTGGTGTCTCACTGGGAAGGAGAGAGCGTGGTTTGCTGTTTCAGTGTTTCCGTCAACACAGGGATTCCAGAGATGGGTTATAGGTCCCTGTGCCTGGATAACCCTACAAAGGCTTAGTATTTCGGCCTAGAGGCTTGACTGCCTGGCTCTGTGGGGCTTTGGTTCAGCTCCCATGGAGACTTGTTGGAAATGGGTCTCAGGGTAAGGGTCACAATGCCTGTTTGTGCCCAGATGCCCATCCTGAGTGGGCATTGGCTCTTGTTCCATGCACCTGGATCCCAATATGAGGGTTGGACCACCATATCAACATTTAATTTTCCTTCTATGAGGAAGGAGGAGTACTCTTTTGTGCTTCAGATTCCCCCATGCACAGTAATTTGAGCTATGTTCTGGGACTGGTACGTGAATAACCAGGTTGGTTTGAGATGAAGGACTCAGGTCAAGGCAGGTCACACCTGCCAGATATGGGTCCCGCTATCTAGGTGGCTACCAGGAGGTCGGGGCTCGAGCTGTGTCAGACAAAGCATTAGTTCACAAGGTGGCCTATGATATTGTGGTGCTATAGAGGGCTGTGCTGGTGGAACCTTATATGGAGTTTCACGCAGACCCATAGGGCACCTCTTTTTTCTAGTGGGCAGGCAGAAGGCATTGTGGCTCCCAAATTCCCAATATGGGGGACTTGAAGGCGAGGAGTGTGAGAACAGAAGGCAGAAAACACAATCTATGCTTAATCTCAGTGCCGAGAACATGGCCGTTCCAATGTGCAGTGGTTTTTTCGAGATCTCCAGCATCTGAGTACAGGCGAGGGTCAGATGTCTGCTGATGATAGAGTTTGTATCTATCGTGGCCAACAAATGAAATATCCAGCACCTGAGTAAAGGTGGATTTCAGATGTTTATGCACACTGGAGTTTGTGTCTCTGATGACCGAATGGAGGAGTGGCATCAAGAGGCTGATGCATGTGAGATGCTCCAAACAGCAAGGTTGTTTTTTCTACTGGACAGTTAGAGTCTGGTATGTTTTCTGCAGGGCCCCCCATGTGAAAAGTATGGGTAGCAGAGCCCTTCCACATGGATGCCTGGAAAGCACACCTCCATTGACCAATGCAGCTGAGGAACATGCAGGTTCTTTACGGTGCTTCTGGGGCGAAGCACCAAGGTCTTGAGTTGACATGGAATCTCTTGAAGATGGGTTACAATGCTGGTTTTTTTTACCAGGTAGATCTTAGAATGTGTTGGTGGCTAAGGTGCCTGCAAGATTCTCCTACCCTGAGGGTTTAACACAGGTCGAAGAGCACGGTTACCTTCTGGGGACAGGAGATGTAGTGTTTTGTGGCTCAGGGACCACATGCCATATCATAAGTTCCTATTCAAGAACAGGCCTCTGAAGACAGATGCCCGACAACCTAATCTAGGGTTCCAATGAGTCCCAGGGGCATGAGAGGTTCAATCTTCAGACTTAGGAAAGTTGACTTGGGTGTCTGCCAGGATGTAGGTGATCAGGGATTTTCAGACTGCGCACTTATGTCCAGAGTAACCTCCAATATTGGGGTGGCCACAGGGGCCTTGAATGTTTCAACCAACTCTGGAGGGTTTGGTTAACTGACATGCACAATTTCCATGGGGATGGCAAGCACAGTCCTGTGGTGTGGCTCCAAAGACTCCACCCTGGAGGGCATGTGAGCCATGGTTCTGGGAGGGAAGTCTGCAAACACAAACTCGGGTTAGGTTTAGTGGCTAGGTTATCGCAGGGCAATGTGTAGACCTGGAAGGCTACTCGTCAGGAACAGTAACTGGAATGACCCGAAGGTGGAAGCACAGGCTTTTATATCTGGATTGTGTGTCTAGGGTGACCTCAGAATGTAGCTGTGGCCTCATGGGTCCATGGGAGATTTTTCCTCTAAGGATACTGGCGGCTCCCAATATTTTGATGACTTTTTGAGATGGGAAGACTGCTATTTTCGATCTTAGGTGTGCCCCAAAACAGGGATTCCAGAGATGGGCTCTGGGTCTAGGCGCCTGGAAAATCCCACCAAGGGTTGGGATTTGGGCTTATGGGCAGACCAGGCCTGCAATGCAGGATCTTGGTGGTGCAACTGAGAGGGCTTGTTTGGAAGCATGCTCAGGCTGAGCATTACAATGCCTGTTTGTGCCCAGGGTGGCCCTCAGGAGTGGGCGTGGTCCCATTGTCCATTTTCTGGCTCCCACACTGAGGGATGGACACACATTCCAATGGCCAGGTTTCCAGCCATGGGGAAGGAGGAAATATCTATTGTGCTTCATGTTCCCCCATAGGCAGGGATTACAGCAAAGGTCTGGGGACAGATGCCTGAATACCAAGGATGCATAGAGATGACAGATTTGGGCCATGGCCGTTCTCACATGCTGGATATGGGCCCCGCTCTCTGGGTGGCTGACACGAGGTCTGGGCTCAGGCTGTGTCAGACACAGCACTAGTGGCCAGAGAAGTCTATATATTGGGGTTCTCTCCAGGGCCGAGTAAATTGATCCTCATGTAGGGTTTCTGGCCAGACTCACGAAGCACTTCTTTCTGTGGGGCAGGCAGAATGCTGCCTTATGGATCCAGAATTCCCTATCAAGAGGGTTTGGGGACAAATAGGGTGAGAATGCTATTGTAAACACCAGCTATGCTTAAATTGAGTGCCAAGCGGAAGTCAGTTTCAATGTGCAGCAGCTTATACGAGATATCCAGCACCTGAGTAAGGGCAGATGTCAGATATTTGCTCACACTTGAGTTTGTGTCTAGGATGACGACTAATGGAGGGGTGGCTTCAGGAGGCAATGGAGGATTACCCACGCTTAAGATTGTGAGATGCTCCAAACAACAAGGTTTCCTTCTAATTGACAGGAGGAGTCTGTTTTTTTTTCCTCCAGGGTCCCTCAAGTGGAAGTTTGCGTAGCAGAGCCCTCCCGCATGGATGACTGGAAAGCACACGTCCAATGACCATTGCAGCTGAGGAACATGACAGGTTCGTTTTGGTGGTTCTGGTGCCAAGTACCAAGGCCTTGAGTTGACTTGGAATCTCTTACAGATGTGTCCCAAAACTGGTTTGTTACAAGGGAGTTCTTAGAATGTATTGGTGGCTATGGGCCACGCTGAGGGTTTGGCACAGGTCGATGTGCACAGTTTCCATCTTGGGAGAGGAGATGTTCTGTTTTGTGGCTCAGGGTTCATATGTTGTATCCTGACTTGGTATTCAAGAACAGGCCTCTGAGGATTGATGCTTGCAACCTATCTAGAGATCCAATGATGTCCTTGGTGCCCATCAGGTTCAATTTTCTTACTAAGGACCATTGATATGGTTGTCTGACTGGATGTAGGTGATCAGGGTGTTTCAGACTGTGCATTTGCATCCAGAGCCACTTCCAATATTGGGGTGGGCTCAGGGGCCTTGCAGGTTTCTCCTAACTTGGAGGCTTTGGGGAACTGTGATGGGCACAGTTTCCTTGGGGATGGCAGGCCCAGTCCTGTGGTAAGGCTTCAGAGACCACCTCCTTGAGGATATGAGAGCCATGGTTTTGGGAGGGAAGTCTGCAAACACAAATTTGGGTCAGGGATAGTGGCAAGGTGATCGCAGGTCCAATGCATAGACCTAGAAGGCATCACGTCAGGAACGGTAATTAGGGTGACTGAAAGCTGGTAGCACAGGCTTTTCTATCTGGATTGTGTGTCCAGGATGGGCTCTGAATGTAGACGTGGTCTCATGGTTCAATGGGAGACTTTTCCTCTCTAAGGATCCTGGTGGATCTCCATAGATTGGTGGTTTTTCAGAGAAGAAAAGAGTGCTCTTTTCCATCTTAGGGGTGCTCCAAAACAGGGAAGAATGCTGTTTTACAACTTAGGCTTATGCCAAAACAGGGATTCCAGAGACGGGCTCTGGGTCTGGGTGCCCGGATATCCCACCAAGTGTTAGGATTTGGGCCTAGGGGCATTCCAGGCCTGCAATGCAGGATCCTAATGGTGTAACAGAGAGGGCTTGTTTGAAAGCATGCTCAGGCTGAGGGTCATCATGCCTCTTTGTGCCCAGGGGGGCCCTCAGGAGAGGGCGTAGTCTCATTGGCCATATAGCTGGATCCCACTTTGAGGGTTGGACACCCATTGCAACAGCCAGGCTTCCTGCAATGGAAAGAGGAGTTCTCTATTGTGCTTCAGGTTCCCCCATTGGCAGGGTTACAGGAAAGGTCTGTGGAAAGTTGCCTTAATACCAAGGATGTGTACAGATGACAGGCTAAGAATTCCCAGGTAACAAAACAGCATTGTTACCCATATTCATGACATTCCATGTAAAAATAAGCCCTTAGTACTTCGCCCCAGAGCCACCAGAATGAACTTGCCATGTTCCTAAGCTGCAATGGTCAGTGGAGGTGTGGTTTCCTGGCAACCATACGGGGTTGCTCTGCTACACAAACTTTGCAATTGGCTGGGACCCTTGAGACAAAAAAACAGAATGCCCCTGTCCGGTAAAAGGAAACCTTCTGTTTGGAGCATCTCACAAGCCCCAGCGTGGGAAATTCTCAATTTTCCTCTTGAAGCCACCACTCCATTTGTCAGTCATCATAGACACAAACTCCAGCATGAGCAAACATCTGACATCCGCCCTTACTCAGGTGATGGATTTCAATTCGATCACTGCACACTGGAACTGCCTTTAGTTTGACTGAATTAAGCCATAGCTTGGGTTTACAATTCCATCCTCAGTCTACTGGTCCACAAGCCCTATTGTGAGGGAATTCTGGAGCTACAACACAATATTCTGCCTTCCCCATAGAAAGAAAAAGGGCCTGGAGAGTCTGCCCAGAAACTCCATATGATGTTCAATCTTCTCGGTGCTAGACGGAACCCTGATTCATAGGCTGCCCTGGGCACTAGTGCTGTGTCTGACATAGCCGGAGCCAGGACCTAGTGTCAGCCACTGAGAGATCAGGGCCCATATCCAGCATGTGAGACCAGCTATGGCCCAAGTCTGTCTTCTCTTCTATTCTTGGTATTCAGGCATCTGTACCCACACCTTTGCTGAAATCCTTGCCATTGGGGGAACCTGAAGCACAATAGAGAACTCCTCCTTCCCCATGGAAGGTATTCTGACAGTTGGGATAGTTGCTCAACCCTCAAAGTGGAAGGCAGCTCCATGGCCAAGGAGACCATGTGCACTCATGATGGCTTCCCCGGGCACAAGCAGGCATTGTGACCTCAGCCAGAGCATGCTTTCAACCAAACGCTCTCAATTGCATCTCTGGGACCCCGAATTGCAGGCCTAGTACACACCTAGGCCCAAATCCTAACCCTGGTGGGATTTTACAGGGGCCCAGACACAGAGCCCATCTCTGGAATCCCTATTTTGGGGGACCCTTAAGATGGAAAACAGCACTCTTCCCTTCCCCGAGATAGTCACCAAACTCTTGGTAGCCACCAGGATCCTTGAGTGGAAAAATCTGCCATAGACCCATGAGAACACACCTGCATTCCGAGGCCATCCTGGACATACAATCCAGATACATATCATGTGCTATCACCTTTGGGTCATCGGATTTACAGTTCCTGACGAGCTGCCTTCCAGGTCTATGCATTGGGCCTGCAATCACCTTGCCATTAACCTAAACTGAGTTTGTGTTTGCAGACTTCCTTCCTAAAACCATGGCTCACATGACCTCCAGGTTCTGGCATCTGAAGCCACACCACAAGACTGTGCCTGAGATCCTCAAGGAAACTGTGCCCATCACTTTTGCCCGATACCTTTAGATTAGGAGAAACCTGCAAGGCCCCTGAGCGCAGCCAAATAATGGAGGCCGCTCTGGGCACAAATGCACAGTCTGAGACACCCTGATCACCTTCATACAGGCAGACACCCAAGTCAATGCTCCTGAGTCAGAAGATTGAACCTGACATGCCCCGAGGACTTCATTGGCACACTAGATTAGGTTTACAGGTATCTGTCGTCAGAGGCCTGCTCTGGAATATCAACTTATAATAAAATATATAGTCCCTGAGCCACAGAACAGAATATGTCCTCCCCAAAAAGGAAGCCATGCTCCTGGAATTGTGTCATACCCTTAGGGTATTTGGATCCTGAATGGCCCCTTAGCAACCAGCACATTCTATGATATTCCTGGTAACAAACCATCATTGTGCCCCATCTTCATGAGACTCCATGTCAACTCAAGGTCTCGATATATTGCCCCAGAGCCACCAGAATGCACCTGCCATGTTCCTCAGCTGCAATGGTCAATGGAGGGGTGATTTCCAGGCATCCCTGTGGGGTTCTCTGCTACAAAACTTTCCACATGGAGAAACCAGAGAAAACAAACCAGACTTCTCCTGTCCGGTAGAAAGAAACTTTGCTATTTGGAGCATCTCACAAGCCCCAGCATGGGAAATCCTCCATGGCCTCTTGACGCCACCCTTCCATTTGTGGGTAATCACAGACACAAACTCCAGTGTGAGCAAACATCTGACATCCACCCTTACTCAGGTGCTGGATATTCGAAACGGCAGCTGCACACTGGAACTGCCTTTTGCTTTTCACTGAACTTAACCATAGCTTTGTATTACTATTCTATCCTCACCACACTGGTCCACAATATCTCTTGTTAGGGAACTCTGGAGCCACAACGCAGTATTCTGCCTTCCACATAGAAAGAAGAAGGACCTGTTGAGTCTGCCCAGAAACTGCACATGAGGATCAATCTACTCAGACCACGAGGCAACCCTGATTAATAGATTTCCCTGACCACTAGAGCTGTGTCTGACAGAGTCTAAGCCCCGACCTCGTGTCAGCCACCCAGAGGTGAGGGCCCATATTTAGCATGAAGATCGGCCATGGCCCTGGGCCATCATCTGTACCCATCCTTGGTATCCAGTCATCTGTCCCCCAAACTTTGCTGGAATTCCTGCCAATGGCGAACCTGAAACACAATAGAGAACACCTCCTTCCCCATGGCAGGAATATTGGCTGTTGGGATGGTTGTCCAACAGCGTGGGAGCCAGCTGCATGGCCAAGGAGACCATGCCCACTCCTGAGGCCCGACATGGGCACAGGCAGGCATGGTGATCCTCAGCCTGAGCATGTTTTCAAACAAACACTCTCAGTTGCTCCTCCAGTACCAGCATTGCAGGCCTGGTATGCCCCTAGGCCCAAATCCTAACCCTTGGTGGGATTTTCCAGGTGCCCAGACCCAGAGTCCGTCTCAGAATCCCTGTTTGGGGCACCCTTAAGATGGAAAACAGCACTCTTCCCTTCCCTGAGAAAGGCACCAAACTATTGGGAGCCGCCAGGATCCTTAGAGAGAAAAAATCTCCCATGGACGCATGAAAACAAACCTGCATTCCGAGGCCATCCTGTCCACACAATCCAGAGAGAAAAGTCTTTGCTACCGCCTTCGAGTCATCCTATTTACATTTCCTGACGAGCTGCCCTCCATGTCTATGCATTGGGCCTGTGATCATCTCGACACTAACCGTAACCCCAGTTTGTGTTTGCCGACTTCTCTCCCAAAACCATGGCTTACATGCCCACCAAGATGTGGTCCCTCAAGCCACATCACAGGAAAGTTCCTGCCATCCCCAAGAAAACTATGCCCATCAGGTTGTCCAAACCCTCCAGATTAGGAGAAACCTGCCAGGCCCCTGAACCCACCCCAATATTGGCGGTTGCTCTGGATGCAAACGTGCAGTCTGAAACACCCTGAGCACCTCCATCGAGGCAGAAAGCCAAGTCAATGGTTCTGAGTCAGATGATTGAACCTGACATGCCCCTAGGACTTCACTGGAACCCTAGATTGGGTCTTCAGACATCTGTTCTCAGAGTCCTGTTCTGGAATACCAAGGTATGATAGAACATGTGGTCCCTGATTCCCACAACAGAACATCTCCTGTCTCCAGAAGGAAAATGTGCTCTTGGATCTATGTCAAACTTTCAGGGTAGATGGATCCTGCATGACCCATTAGCCCCAGCACCTTCTATGATCTCCCTGGTAACAAACCAGCATTGTGACCCAACTTCCTGAGACTTGATGCCAACTCAAGGTGTTGGTACTTTGCCCAAGAGCCATGAAACGAATCTGCCATGTTCCTCAGGTACAAAGGTCAATGGACGTGTGCTTTCTAGGCATCCAAGAGGTAGTTCTCTGCTACACAAAAATTCCACATAGGGAACCCTAGAGCAAACAAATAAGACTGCTCCTGTCAGGTTGAAGGAAACCTTGGTTGTTTGGAGCATCTCACAAGCCCCAGCCTGGGAAGTCCTCCACATTCTCTTGATGCCAACCCTCCATTTGTTAGTCATCATAGACACAAATTCCAGCATGAGCAAACATCTGACATCTGCTCTTACTCAGGTGCTGGATATTCGAATCAGTCACGCACACTGGAAATACCTTTCACTTGACACTGTATTCTTGCATAGTTTGGGTTTACAATTCCATCCTCACCCTACTGGACTGCAAGTCCTCTTGAGAGGGAATTAGGGAGACAAAACGCAACATTCTGCCTTCCCCATAGAAAGAAGGGCCTGGTGAGTCTGCCCAGAAACTCCCCATGAAGATCAATCTACTTGGCCCTCGAGGGAACCCCGATTTATACTTTGCGCTGGCCACTAGCGCTGTGTCTGAGAGAGCCTGAGCCCCAACCTCGTGTCAGCCACCCAGAGTGTGGGGCCCTTATCCAGCATGTGGGACTGGCCATGGCCCAGTCATCTCTACCCATCCTTGGTATTCCGGCAACTATCCCAGACCTTTGCTGGAATCCCTACCAGTGGGGGAATCTGAAGCACAATTGAGAACTCCTCCTTCCCCCTGGCAGGAAGCCTGGCTTGCTATGGGTGCCCAACCCTCAGAATTAGAACCAGGTGCATGGCCAATGAGACAACGCCCAATCATAAGGGCCGCCTGGGCCAAAGCAGGCATTGTGTCCCTCAACCTTAGCATGCATTCAAACAAATGCTCTCAGTTGTTTCTGCAGGGTCCCGCATCACAGGCCTGGTATGCCCTTAGGACCAAATCCTAACACTTCGTGGGATTTTCCATGCCAACATAACCAGAGCCCGTCTCTGGAATCTCTGTTTTGAAGCACCCCTATGATGGAAAACAGCAATCTTCCCTCCCCTGAGAAAACTATTAGGAGCTGCCAGGATGCGTAGAGAGGAAAAATCTCCCAGGGCTCCATAAGACCACACCTTCATTCCGAGGCCATCCTGGACACACAATCCAGATACAAGAGACTGTGCTACCACCTTCGAATCACCTGGTTTACAGTTCCAGACGAGCTGCCCTACAGACCTATGCATTGGGCCTGTGATCACCTCGCCATTAACCCTACCCCAAGTTTGTGTTTGCAGACTTCTTTCCCAAAACCATGGCTCACATGCCCTCTATGATGGGTCTCTGTAGCCACACCACAGGAAAGATCCTGCTATCCCCAATGAAACTGTGTCCATCACAGTTGCCCAAACCCTCCAGATTAGGAGAGACCTGCAAGTCCCCTGAGCCCAGTCCAATATTGGAGGCCACTCTGGACACAAATGCACAGTGTGCAACACCCTGATCACCTCCATCCAGGAAGACACCCAAGTCAATGGTCCTGAGTCAGAAGATTGGTCCCTGAACCCCACAATAGAATATCTCCTGTCCCCAGGTGGAATTCGTGCTCTTCAACTTGTGTCAAGGGTCGGGGTATATGAATTATGCACAGCCCCTTAGCCCCCAGCACATTCTAAGATCTCTCTGGTAACAAACAAACAGCATTGTGATCCATCTTCATGAGATTCCATGTCACTTCAAGTCCTTGGTAATTCGCCCCAGAGCCACCAGAATGAACCTGCCATGTTCCTCACCTGATATGGTCAGTGGAGGTGTGCTTTCCAGGCATCCATGTGGGAGTGCTCTTCTACTTATTCTTTCCACATGTGGGACCCTGGAGCAAACAAACCAGACTGCCACTGACCAGTAGAAGGGAACCCTCTGTTTGGAGCATCTCAGAAGCACCAGCAGGAGAAATCCTCCATGGCCCTTGACACAACCCCTCCATTTGTCAGTCATCATAGACAAAAACTCCAGCATGAGAAAACATCTGAAATCTGCCGTTATTTAGATTCTGCATTTTCTTTTCCACCACTGCACACTAGAACTGCGTTTCACTTGACACTGAATTTATCCATAGCTTGGGTTTAGAATTCCATCCTCAGCCTCCTGGTCTGCAAGCCCTCTAGAGAGGGAATTTGGAGCCACAAGGCAACATTCTCCATTCCCACTAGAAAGAAATAGGGCCTGGTGAATCTTCCCAGAAACTCCACATGAG
The DNA here is from genome assembly GCF_964662115.1 of Mustela nivalis. Taxonomy (NCBI): domain Eukaryota; kingdom Metazoa; phylum Chordata; class Mammalia; order Carnivora; family Mustelidae; genus Mustela; species Mustela nivalis. The sequence goes on from NW_028136516.1 coordinate 1,845,751, forward strand.
GTTCAATCTACTTGGCACTCGATGGAACCTTGATTTATAGGCTGTCCTGGGCACAAGTACTAGTACTAGTACTAGTACTGTGTCTGACAGAGCCTGAGCCAAGACCTATTTTCAGGCACCCAGAGATATGAGCCCATATCCAGCATGTGAGATTGGCCAGGGCCCAAGTCCATCATCTCTACCCATCCTTGGTATTCAGGCACCTGTCCCCAGACCTTTTATGTAATCCCTACCAATGGGGTAACCTAAAGCACAATAGAGAACTCCTCCTTCCCCATGGTAGGAATCCTGGCTGTTGATATGAGTGTCCAAACCTCAAAGTGGGAGCCAGCTGCATGGCCAAGGAGACAATGCCCACTCATGAGGGCTGCCCTGGGCACAAGTAGCCATTGTAGCCCTCAGCTTGATCAAGCCTTCAAAAAAATGCTCTTAGTTGCACCTCCAGGGTCCTGCATTGCAGGCCTGATATGCCCTTTAGCCCAAATCCTAACACATCGTGGGATGTTCCATGTGCACATACCCAGAGCCCGTCACTGGAATCCATGTTTTGAGGCACCCCTAAGATGGAAAACAGCACTCTTCACTTCCCTGAGAAAGCCACCAAACTAATGGGATCCCCCAGGATCCTTGAGAAGAAGAATCTCCCATGGTCCCATGAGTCCACACCTGTATTCCGAGGCCAGCGTGGATATGCTATCCAGATACAAGAGACTGTGCTACTGGCTTCGAGTCACCTGATTTACAGTTCCTGACGTGCTGCCCTCCAGATCTTTGGATTGGGACTGTGAACACCTCTCCATTAACCTTATCCCGAGTTTGTGTTTGCAGATCTCTCTCTAAAAACCATAGCTCACATGTCCTCCAGGATGGGGCCCCTAGAGTCACACCACAAGACTGTGCTTGCCATCCCCAAGGAAACTGGGCCCATCAAAGTTGCCCAAACCCTCCTGATTAGGAGAAACCCGGAAGGCTCCTGAGCACATCCCAATATTGGAGGCTGCTCTGGATGCAAATGCACAGTCTGAAACACCCTGATCACCTCCATCCAGGCAGACACCCAAATCAATGGTCCTGAGTCAGATAATTGAACCTGACATGGCCCTAGGACCTCATTGGAAGAGGGATTAACTTTTCAGGCACCTGTCCTCAGAGGCCTCTTCTGGAATACCAACTTATGATACAAATTATGGCCCCTGAGCCCCAGGGTGGGAAATCCTCCATGGCCTCTTGACGCCACCTCTCCATTTGTTGGTCATCATAGACACAAACTCCAGCCTGAGCAAACATCTGACATCCGCCCATATTCAGGCGCTGACATTGGAATCAGCTGCTGCACACTGGAACTGCCTTTCGCTTTGCAATGAATTTAAGCCTAGCTTCAGACTACAATTTCATCATCACCCTACTGGTCTGCCATATCTCTTGATAGGGAATTCTGGAGCCACAACGCAACATTCTGCCTTCTTCATAGATAGAAGGACCTGGTGAGTCTGCCCATAAACTGCACATGAAGATCAATATACTCAGCCCAGGAGGGAACCCCTATTTATAGTTTGCCCTAGCCACTAGTGCTGTGTCTGACAGAGCCTGAGCCCCTACCTCGTGTCAGCAACCCAGAGGGTGGGGCCCACATTAACCATGTGAGACCGGCCATGGCCCAGGGCTGTCATTACTACCCATCCTTGGTATTCAGGCATCTGTCCCCTAGATCTTAGCTGGAATCCCTACCAATGGGGGGACCTGAAGCACAATAGAGAATTCATCCTTCGCCATGGCAGGAATCCTGGCTTTTGGATGGGTGTCCAACCCTAGGAATGGGAACTGGCTGCATGGCTGAGTAGACATCGCCCAATCCTGATGGCCTCCGGGGCACAAGCAGGCATTGGGACCCTCAGCTTGACCATACTTTCAAACAACCACTCAGTTGCACCTCCAGGATCCCGCATTGCAGGCCTGGTATGGCCCTAGGCCTAAATATTAACCCTTGGTGGGATTTTACAAGCACTTAGACCCAGAGCTCATCTCTGGAATGCCTGTTTTGGGGCACGCCTAAGCTGGAAAACAGTACTCATCCCTTCCCGGAGAAATCCAACAAACTATTGAGAACCGCCAGGATCCTTGAGAGGAGAAATCTCCCATGGACCCTTGAGACAACACCTGCAATAAAGGCCATTCTGGAAATTAAATCCAGATACAATTACCTGTGCTACCACCTTTGAGTTACGTGATTTACAGTTCCAGACTTGCTGCCCTCCTGGTCTATGGATTGGGACTATGATCACCTTGCCACTAACCCTAACCTAAGTTTGTGTTTGCAGACTTCTCTCTCAAAATCATGGCGCACATGTCCTCCAGGATGGGGTCTCTGGAGTCACACCACAGGACAGTTCCTGCAATCCCCAAGGAAACTGCCCATCACAGTTGTCCAAAAACCCCATATAAGGAGAAACCTGCAAGGAACCTGAGCCAACCCTAGTATTGGATGCCACTCTGGACACAAATGCACAGTCTGAAACACCCTCATCACCTGCATCCAGTCAGACACCAGAGTCAATGATCCTGAGTCAGAAGATTGAATGACATTCCCCTAGGGCCTCATTCAAACCCTTTATTAGGTTTTCAGGCTTCTGTCCTCAGAGACCTGTTCTGGATTACCAATTTATGATACAACATATGGCCGCTGAGCCCCACAACAGAATATCTCCTGCCCCCAGAAGCAATCCGGGCTCTTGGGCCTGTGTCAAATCCTCAGGCTAGATGAATCCTGCATGGCCCATTAACCACCAGCACATTCTAAGATCTCCCTGGTAACAAACCAACATTTTGACCCATCTTCATGAGGTTCCATGTCCAATCCAGTCTTTATTTCTTCGCCTCAAAGCCACCAGATGCCATGTTCCTTCGCTGTCATGGTCAATGAAGGTGTGCTTTCCAGTCACCCATGTGGGAGATCTATGTTATCCGATCTTTCGACATGGGGAACCATGGAGGAAACAAATCAGACTGCCCCTGTCTGGTAGAAGGAAACCTTGCTGTTTGGAGCATCTCAAAAACACCAGATTGGGAAATCCTCTATAACCTCTTGACGCCACCCCTCCATTTTTGTGTCATCATAGACACAAACTCCAGCATGAGCAAATATCTGACATCCACCCTCACTCAAGTGCTGAATATTGGATTCAAACATTGCACACTGGAAATTTCTTTCGCTTGATACAGAATGTAACCATAGCTTAGGTTTACAATTCCATCCTCAGCCTCCTGGTCCACAAGCCCTCTTGATAGTGAATTCTAGAGCCACAAAACAGCATTCTGCCTTCCCCTTACAAACAAGAAGGGCCTGGTGAGTCTGCCCAGAAACCATACATGAGGATCAATCTGCTCGGCACACGAGGGAACCCCAATTTATAGGCTGCCCTGGGCACTAGTGCTGTGTCTGACAGAGCCTGAGCCAAGACCTAGTGTCAGCCACCCAGTGATCGGGGCCCATATCCACGATTTGATACTGGCCATGGCCCATGTCCATCATCTTTACCCATCCTTGGTATTCAGGCCTCTGTCCCCAGACCTTTGCTGGAATCCCCGCTAATGGGGGAACCTGACGCACTATAGAGAACTCCTCTTTCCCCATGACAGGATTCTGGCTGTTGGGATGGTTGTCCAACCCTCAAAGTGGGAGCCAGCTGCATGGCCAATGTGACCACGCCCACTCATGAGGGCCACCTGGGCATAAGCAAGTATTGTGACCCTCAGCCTGAGAATGATTTCAAAGAAGCCCTCTCAGTTGCACCTCCAGGATCCTGCATGCAGGCCTGGTAAGCAACTAGGCCCAAATCCTAACACTTGGTGGGATTTTCCAGGGGACCAAACCCAGAGTCCGTCTCTGGAATCCATATTTTGGGTCACCCCTAACATGAAAAACAGCACTCTTCCCTTCCCCGAAAAAGCCACCAACTATTGGGAGCCACCAGGATCCTTAGAGAGGAAAAATCTCCCATGGACCCATGAGGCCACAACTGCATTCTGAGGCCATCCTGCACACAATACAGAGAAAAAAGCCTGTGATTCTGCCTTTGAGTCACCCGATTAACAGTTCCTGAAGAGCTGCCATCCATGTCTATGCATTGGGCCTGTGATAACCTTGCCACTAACCCTAACCCAAGTTTGTGTTTTCAGACTTCCCTCCCAAAACCATGGCTCACATGCCCTCCAGTTTGTGATAACTGGAGCCACACCACGGGATTGTACCTGTCTTCCCAAAGGAAACTGTGATTGTCACTATTAAACAAACCCTCTAGATTAGGAGAAACCTGCAAGTCCCCTAAGCCCAGCCCAATATTGGAGGCCACTCTGGACGCAAATGCACAGTCTGACACACCATATCACCTACATCCAGTCTGATATCCAAGTCAATGGTCCTCAGACAGAAGATTGAACCTGACATGCTCCTAGGATTCACTGGAACACTAGAATAGGTTTTCAGGTATCTGTACTCAGAAGGCTGTTCTGAATATCAATGTATGATACAATATGGTCACTGAGCCACACAAAAGAACATCTCCTGTCCTTAGAAGAAAGCTGTGCTCTGGACCTGTGTCAAACACTCTGGGTAGATGAATCCTTCAAGGCCCCCTGGCAACCAGCACATTCTATGATCTCCCTGACAACATACCAGCATTGTGACCCATCTTCATGAGACTCCATGACAACTCCAGGCCTTGGTACTTCGGCCCAGAGCCACCAGAATGAAACTGCCATGTTCCTCTGCTGCCATGGTCAATGTAGGTGTACTTTCCAGGCATCCAGCGGGAGTGCTCTGATACCAACTTTCCACATGGGTAACCCTGGAGGAAACAAACCAGTCTCCCCTGTACGGTAAAAGGAATCTTTTCTGTATGGAGTATCTCAAGCCTGAGGGTGGGTAATCCTCCATGGCCTCTTGAGGCCACCCATCCATTTGTTGGTCATCATAGACACTAACTCCAGCGTGAGCAATCAACTGACATCTGCACTTACTCAAGTGCTGGATATTTGAATCAGCTGCTACACACTGGAATTGCCTTATGCTTGGCACTGAATTTAAAAGTAGCTTGGCGGGACGCCTGGGTGGCTCAGTTGGTTAAACAGCTGCCTTCGGCTCAGGTCATGATCCCAGCGTCCTGGGATAGAGTCCCACATCAGGCTCCTTGCTCCGCAGGGAGCCTGCTTCTCCGTCTGACTCTGCCTTCCACTCTGTCTGCCTGTGCTTGCTCTCGCTCGCTCTCTGACAAATAAATAAAATCTTGAAAAAAAAAGTAGCTTGGGTTTGCAATTCCATCCTCACCCTGGTGTTCAGTAAGCTCTCTTGATAGGGAATTCTGAAGCCACAACACAGCATTCTGCCTTCCCCATAGCAAGAAAAAACAGCCTGGAGAGACTGCCCAGAAACCCTACATGAGGATAAATCTACTCGACCCTCGAGTGAACCCCATTTATAGGTTTACCTGGCCACTAGCGCTGAGTCTGACAGAACCTCGTCTCTGACCTCGTGTCAGGACCCAGAGACTGGGCTCCAACTCCAGAATGTGAGACCAGCCATGTCCCAGGGCTGTCATCTCTACCCATTCTTGATTCAGGCATCTGTCCCCAGACATTTGCTGAAATCCCTGCCAATGGGGGAACCAGAAGCACAATAGGGAAATACTCCTTCCCCATGGCAAGAATGATGGCTCTTGGGATGGGTTTCCAGACCTCAGAGTGGTAGCCAGCTGAATGGCCAATGATAACCCGCCCACTCATGAGGGCCGCCCTGGACACAAGCAGGCATTGTGACCCCCAACATGAGCATGCTTTCAAACAAACACTCTCAGTTGCATTCCAGAATCCAAATTTGCAGGCCTGATATGCCCCTAAGCACAAATCCTAACACCTGGTGGGATTTTTCAGGGGACCAGAAACACAGCCTGTCTCTGGAATCCCTGTTTTGGGACACCCCTAAGATGTAAAATAGCACTCTCCCCTTCGCCAAGAAAGCCACCATAGTTTAGGGAGCCGCTAGGATCCTTGAGAGGAAAAATCTCCCATGGATCCATGAGACCACACCTGCATTCCGAGGCCATCCTGGACACAAAAGCCAGATACACAAGCCTGTGCTACCACCTTCAAGGCAACTAATTTATAGTTCCAGACGAGCTGCCCTCCAGGTCTATGCATTGGGCCTGCGATCACCTCACCGCTAACCTTAACCCGAGTTTGTGCTTACAGACTTCTATCCCGAAACCATGGCTCATATTTCCTCCAGGATGGGGTCTCTGGAGCCACACCAAAGGACTGTGCCTGCCATCCCCAAGGAAAATGTGTCCGTCACATTTGCCTAAAACTTCAAGATAAGGAGAAACCTGCAAGGCCCCTGAGCCCACCCCAATACTGGAGGCCCCTCTGGACACAAATGTGCATTCTGAAATACGCTGATCACCTGAATCCAGGCAGATACCCAAGTCAGTGTTTCTCAGTCAGAAGATTGAACCTGACATGCTCCTATGACCTCATTGTAACCCCTGATTAGGTTTTCAGGCATTTGTAATCAGAGACCTGTTCTGGAGTACCAACTTAAGATACAACATATGGTCCCTGATCCCCACAACAGAACATCTCCTTTCTCTAGATGGAAGCCGTGCTCTTGGAACTGTGTCAAACCCTCAGGGTAGATGAATCCTACTTGGCCCGTAGCCACCAGCAGATTCTAAAGTCTCACTGGTAACAAGCCAGCATTGTGAGCCATCTTCATGAGATTCCATGTCAACTACAGGCCTTGGTACTTCACCCCAGAGCCTTCAGAAAGAACCTGTCATGTTCCTCAGCTGCAATGTTCAGTGGAAGTGTGCTTTCCAGGCATCCATGTGGGAGTGCTCTGCTACCCAAACTTTCCACATGGGGGACTCTCGAGCAAACAAATCTGACTGCCCTGTCCTGTAGAAGGAAACCTGGCTGTTTGGAGCATCTCACAAGCTCAAGTGTGGGAAATCCTCTATGACCTCTTTTCAACTCCTCTCCATTTGTCGGTCATTATAGACACAAACTCCAGCTTGAGCAAACATCTGACGTCTGCGCTTACTCAGGTGCTGGATATTCGAATCAGCCGCTGCACACTGGAAATGCCATTCGCTTGTCACTGAATTTATTCATAGCTTGGGTTTACAATTCCATCCTCACCCTACTGGTCCACAAGCCCTCATGATAGGGAATTCTGCAGCCACAACACAGCATTCTGCCTTCCCAATAGAAAGAAGAAGGGCCTGGTGAGTCTGCCCAGAAACTCCACATTATGATCAATCTACTTGTCCCTTGAGGGAACCCTGAATTATAGACAGCCCTGGCCCCTAGTGTTGTGTCTGACAGAGCCTAAGCCCCGACCTCGTGTCAGCCACCTAGAAGGCGGGGCCCATATCCCGCATGTTAGACTGGCCACGGAACAGAGCCGTCATCTTTACCCATCCTTGGTATTCAGGCATGTGTCCCCAGACCTTTCCTGGAATCCCTACCAATGAGGGAACCTGAATCACAATAGAGAAATCCTCATTCCCCATGGCAGGATTCCTGTAAGTTCGGAAGGGTGTCCAACACTCAGAGTGTTAGCCTACTGAATGGCCATTGAGACCACCCCCATTCCTGAGGGCCACCCTATGCAAAAGCTTGCATAGTGACCCTCAGCCTGAGCATGCTTTCAAACAAACGCTCTAAGTTGTATCTCCAGGACTTGCATTGGAGGCCTGGTAAGCCCCTATACCCAAATCATAACCCTTGGTGGGTATTTCCAGGTGCCCAGAGCCAGAGCACTTCTCTGCAATCCTTGTTATGGGACACCCTTAATATGGAAAACAGAACTCTTTCCTCTCTGAGAAAGCCACCACATTATAAGGAGCCGCCAGGATACTTGAGAGGAAATATCACCCATGGACACCTGAGACCACACCTGCATTCTTAGTCCATCGTGGATACACAATCCAGATAAAAAAGCCTGTGCTACCTCCTTTGAGGCATGCGATTTACATTTCACACGGAGCTTCCCTCCAGGAGTATGCATTGGGCCTACAATCACTTCGCCACTAAACCTAACCCGCATTTGTGTTTGCAGACTTCCCTCCCAAAACCATGGCTCTCATGCCCTCCAGCATGGGGTCTCTGGAGCCACACCACAGGACTGTGCCCACCATTGCCAAGGAAACTGTGCCCATCAAATTGCCCTATCTTTCCAGATTAGGAGAAACCTGCAAGGCTCCTGAGCCCACCCCAATACTGGTTTCCACTCTGTACACAAATGCACAGTCTGGAACACCCTGATCACCTACATCTAGGCAGACATTGAAGTCAATGATACTGAGTCAGAGGATTGAACCTGACATTCCGTTAGGATTTTAATTGGAACCCTAGATTAAATTTTCAGGCATCTATCCTCAGAGTCCTGTTCTGCAATACCAAATTATGATACATTTGGTCCGTTAGCCCCACATCAGAACATCTCTGGTCCGAGAAGGAAACCGTGCCCTTTGACCAGTGTCAAACCCTCAGGGTAGATGAATCCTACATGGTCCCTTAGCCACCAGCACACTGTAAGGTCTCCATGGTAACAAACCTGCATTATGACCCATCTTCATGAGACTTCATGTCAACTCCAGGCCTTGGTAATTCGCCCAAGAGCCACCAGAACGAATTGGCCATGTTTCTCAGCTGCAGTTTTAATGGAGGTGTGCTTTTCAGGCATCCACGTGGGAGTGCTCTGCTACCCAAACTTTCCACATGGGGGACCCTGGAGCAAATAAACCAGACTCCCCCTGTGTGGTAGAAGGAAACTTTGCTTTTTGAAGCATCTCACAAGCCCCAGCATGTGAAATCCTCCATGGCCTCTTGACGCCACCCCTCCATTCATCGGTCATCATAGACATAAACTCCAGCATGAGGAAATGTCTGACTTTCACCTTTACTCAGGTGCTGGATATCTGGAATCAGGCACTGCACAATGGAACTGCCTTTTGCTTGGCACTGAATTGAACCTTAGCTTGAGTTTACAATTCCATCCTCATCCTACTGGTCCCCAAGCCCGCTTGATAGGGAATTCTGGGGCCACAACGCAGCTTTTTGCCTTCCCCTTAGAAAGAAGAAGGGCATGGTGTTTCTGCCCAGAAACTCTGCATGAGGATCAATCTGCTCAGCCCTTGAGGGATCCCTGATTCATACTCAGCCCTGACCACTAGTTCTGTTTCTGACAGAGCCTGAGTGCTCAATTCATGTCAGCTACTCAGAGAGTCAGGCATGTGAGACTGGCCATGTCTCAGGTCCCTCATCTCTACCCATCCTTGGTATTCAGGCATCTGTCCCCAGACATTTGCTAGAATACCTGCTAATGGGGGAACCTGAGGCACAATAGAGAATTCTTCCTTTTCCATGGCAGGAATCCTGGTAGTTGGGATGGGTGTCCCACATTAAAGTGGTAGCCAGCTGCATGGCCAAGGAGACAACTCCCACTCATAAGGGCTGCCCTAATCACATCAGGCATTGTGACACTCAGACTAGCATGCTTTCAAACAAACGCTCTCAGTTGTACCTCCAAGTCACACATTGTAGGCCTGGTACTCCCCTAGGCCCAAATCCTAATCCTGGTGGGATTTTCCAAGCACCCAGACTCACAGCCCTTCTCTGGAATCCCTTTTTGGGGAACATCTAAGATTGAAAACAGCACTCTTCCATTCAAACGAGAAAGCCACCATACTATTGGGAGCTTCCAGGATCCGTAGAGAGGAAAATACTCTCATGGAAACATTAGAACACACCTGCATTCCAAGGCTATCATGGACACACAATCCAGATAAAAAAGCCAGTGCTAGTGCCTTCGAGGTACGTGATTTACAGTTCCTGACGATCTGCCCTCCAGGTCTATGCATTGGGCCTACGATCACCTCGCAACTCAACCTAATCCGAGTTTGTGATTGCAGACTTCTCTCCCAAAACCATGGCTTACATGCCCTCCACGATGGAGTCTCTGGAGCCACACCAGAGGACTGTGCCTGCCACCCTCAAGGAAACCGTGCCCACAAATTTTCCTAAACCTTCAAGATTAGGAGAAACCTGCAAGGCCCCAGAGCCCACCCCAATATTGGAGGCCACTCTGTACACAAAGGCACAGTCAGAAACACCCTGATTGCCTACATATAGGCAGACACCGAAGTCAATGGTCCTGAGTCTGATGATTGAACCTGAAATTCCCCTTGGACTTCATTGGAACCCTAGATGAAGTTTTTAGGCATCTGTCCTCAGAGGCCTGTTCTGGAATTCCAACTTATGATACAACATTTGGTCCGTGAGCCCCACAACAGAACATCTCCGATACCCAGAAAGAAACCGTGTTCTTCGACCGGTGTCAAACCATCAGGATAGACTAATCATACATGGCCCCTTAGCCACCAGCACATAGTAAGATTTTCGTGGAAACAAAACTGCATTGTGACTCAACTTCATTAGAAACCAGGCCTTGGTACTTTGCCCTAGAGCAACCAGAAAGAACCTGCCATGTTCCTTAGGTGCAATGGTCAATGTAGGTGTGCTTTCCAGTATCCACGTGCGAGTACTATGCTACCCAAACTTTGCACATGGGGGAACCTGGTGTAAACAAACCAGATCTCCCCTGTCCAGTAGAAGGAAACCTTATGTTTGGATCAACTCACAGGCCTCAGCGTGTAAACTGCTCCATGGCCTCTTGATGCCACCACTCCATTGATCGGTCATCATAGACACAAACTCCAGTCTAAGCAAACATCTGACATGCACCCTTATCCCGGTGCTGGATGTCTTGAATAAACCACTGCACATTGGAACTGCCTTCCACTTGGCACTGAATTGAACCATAGCTTGTGTTTACAATTCCATCCTCACCTGACTGGTCCCTAAGCCCTCTCGATAGGGAAATCTGGGGCCACAACGCAGCATTCTGCCTTCCCCATCGAATGAAGAAATGCCTGGTGAGTCTGCCCTGAAAACCCACATGAGGATCATTCAGGTCGGCCCTCGAGTCAACACCGATTTATAGGCTGCCATGGCCACTAGTGCCGTGTCTGACAGAGCCTGAGCTCGACTGAGTTTCAGCCACTAGAGAGCAGGCCCCATATCTAGCATTTGGGATTGCCATGGCCCAAGTATGTCATCTCTACCCATCCTTGATATTCAGGCACCTGTCCCCAGACCTTGGCAGGGATCGCTGCCAATTAGGGAACTTGAAGCACAATAGAGAACTCTTCTTTCCCCATGGCAATAAACCTGGCTTTTGGGATGGGTGTTCTACCCTCAAAGGGGGAGCCAGTTATAACATCAATGACACCACACACACTCCTGAGGACTACCCTTGGCACAAACAGGCATTGTGACCCTCACCCTGAGCATGCTTTCAAAAAATCCCTCTCAGATTCACCACAATGATCCCTCATTTCAGGCCTGGTATGCCTGTAGGTTCAAATCATAAAACTTGGTGGGATTTTCGAGGTGCCCAGACCCAGAGACCATCTCTGGAATTTTTGTTTTGGTGCACCCTTCAGATGGAAAACAGCACTCATCCCTTCCCCAAAAATGTCACCAAATTATGAGGAGCCACCAGGATCCATAGAGAGGCAATGTCTCCCATGGACCCATGAGAACACACCTGCATTCCGAGGCCATCCTGGACACACAATCCGGAGAGAAAAGCCTGTGCTACTGCCTTCCATTCACCCTAATTACAGTTCCAGATGAGCTGCTCTCAAGGTATATGCATTGGGCCTGTGATCACCTCGCCACTCACCCTAATTCGAATTTGTGTTTGCAGACTTATCTACCAAAACCATGGCACACATGCCCTCCAGGATGGGGTCTCTGGATCCACACTGCAGGACTGTCCCTGCCATCCACAAGGAAACTGTTTCCATCACAGTTGCCCAAACTGTCTAGATTAGGAGAAACCTACAAGGCCTCTGGGCCTACCCCAATTTCGGCGGCCGCTCTGAACACAAATGCACAGTCTGAAATACCCTGATCCCCTACATCCAGGAACACAGCCAAGTCAATGTTCCTGAGTCAGAATAATGAACCTAACATGCCCCTAGGACGTCATTGGAACCATTGATTCGGTTTTCAGACATGTGTCCTCAGAGGCCTGTTCTAGAATGCGAACTTATGATACAACATGTGGTGCCTGGGCCACACAACAGAACATCTCCTGTCCCCAGAAGGAAACCGTGCCCTACAATCTGTGCAAAATCCCAGAGTAGTAGATTCCTGCACAACTACTAAGCCACCAGCACATTCTAAGATCTACCTGGTAACAAACCAGCTGTGTGGCCCATCTGCAAGAGATTCCATGTCAAATCAAGGACTTGGTACTTTGCTACAGAGACACCAGAATAAAGCTGCCATGTTCTTCAGTTGCAATGGTCAATGAAGTTGAACATTCCAGGCATCCATGCGGTAGAGCTCTGCTACCCAAACTTTCCACATGGGGGACCCTGGAGCAAATAAACCACACTCCACCTGTCCAGTAGAACAAAACCTTGCTATTTGGAGCAGCTCATGAGTCTCAACGTGAAAAATCCCTCCATGGCTTCTTGACGCCACCCCTCCATTTGTCAGTCATCATAGACACAAACTCCAGTGTGAGCAAATATCCGACGTCCTCCCTTACTAAGGTGCTGGATATCTCGAAAAAGCTGCTGGACACAGGAACTGCCTTCCGCTTGGCAGTGAATTGAACTGTAGCTTGTGTTTACAATTCCTTCCTCACCCGAATGGTCCCCAAGCCTTCTTGATAGCGAATTATGGAGACACAACACAGCATTCTGCCTTCCCGATAGAAACAAGTGCCTGGTGAATCTGGCCAGAAACCCCCCATGAGGATCAATCTGCTCGGCCCTATATCGGAGGGACCCTGATTTATAGGTTGCCCTGGCCACTAGTGCTGTGTCTGACAGAGCCTGAGCCCAGACCTAGTGTCAGTCACCAGAGTTTGAGCCCCACATCTAGCATTTGGGATTGCCATGGCTCAAGTATTTCATCTCTACCCATCCTTGGTATTCAGGCACCTGTCCCCAGACCTTTGCTGGAATCCCTGACAATGGGGCATCCTGAAGCACAATAGAGAACTCCTCCTTCTTCATATCAGGAAACTTGGCTGTTAGGATGGGTGTTCAACCCTGAAAGGGGGAGTCATTTACAAGTCCAGTGAGACCACACAAACTCCTCAGGGATGCCCTGGAGGCAAACAGGCCTTGTGACCCTCAGCCTGAGCATGCTTTCAAACAATCCTTCTCTGTTGCACCACCATGAACCCGCATTGCAGGCCTAATATGCCCCTAAGCCCAAATCCTAGCACATGTTGTGATGTCCCAGATGCCATGAACCAGAGCCCGTCTCTGGAATCTCTGTTTTGGGGCACCCATAAGGTGGAAAACATCACTCTCCCCTTCCCCGAAAAAGCCACCAAACTATCGAGAGCCACCAGGATCCATAGAGAGGAAAAGACTCCCATGGACCCATGAGACCACACCTGCATTCCAAGGCCATGCTGGACACACAATCCAAAGAGAAAAGCCTGTGCTACTGCCTTCCAGTCTCCCTAATTATAGTTCATGAAGAGCTTCACTCCAGGTCTACGCATTGGGCCTGTGATCACCTCGCCACTCACCCTAATTTGTATTTGTGTTTGCAGACTTCTCTCCCAAAACCATGGCTCACATGCCCACCAGAATGTTATCTCTGGAGCCACACCACAGAACTCTGGCTGCCAACCCCAAGGACACTGTGCATATCAGATTTGACCAAACCTTCCAGATTAGGAGAAACCTGTGTGGCCCCTGAGCCCACACCAATATTGCCGGCCACTCGGGATGGAAATGCGCAGTCTGAAACACCCTTATCACCTACATCCAGGGAAATAGCCAAGTCAATGATCGTGAGATAGACGATTGAACCTAAAATGCCCCTAGGCTCTCAATGGAACCCCATTAGGTTTTTAGGCATCTGTCCTCAGGGGCCTGTTCTGAAATACCAATCTATGACACATCATGTGGTCTCTGAGCCACACGACAGAACATCCCCTGTCCCCAGAAGAATACCATGCTCTTCGACCTGTGCCAAACCCTCAGGGTAGGAGAATCCTGCATGGCACCTTAGCAACCAGCACATTCTAAGTTCTCCCTGGTAACAAACAAGCATTGTGACCCATCTGCAAGAGATCCCATGTCAACTCAAGGCCTTGGCACTTTGTCCCAGAGCCACCAGAACGAATCTGCCATGTTCCTCAGCTGCAATTGTCAATGGAGGTGTGCTTTCCTGGCATCCATGCCGGAGAGCTCTTCTTCACAAACTCTCCACATGGGGAAACCTAGAGTAAACAAACCAGACTTCACCTACACTGTACAAAAAAATGTTACTTTTTGCAGCAGTTCACAGGCCTCAGCATGTGAACTCCTCCATGGCCTCTTTATACCACCCCTCCACTTGTCGGTCATCATAGACAAAAACTCTAGTGTGAGCAGGCATCTGACATCCACCCTTATTCCAGAGCTGGATGTCTCGAGTAAACTGCTACAAATTGGAACTGCCTTCTGCTTGGCACTGAATTGAACCATAGCTTTTGTTTACAATTCCACCCAAAACTGACTGGTTCCCAAGCTCTCGTGATTGGGAAACCTGGAGCCACAACACAGCATTCTGCCTTCCCTATTGAATGAACAAATGCCTGGGAATCTTCCCAAGAAACTCCACATGAGGATCAATCTGCTCCGCCCTCGAATCTACTCTGATATAAAGGCTGCCATGGCCACTAGCGCTGTGTCTGACAGAGCCTGAGCCCCGACCGAGTTTTAGGCCTCATATCTAGCATTTGGGATTGCTATGGCCCAAGTACGTCATCTCCACCCATCCTTGGTATTCAGGCACCTATCTCGAGACCTTGCTGGAAACCCTGCCAATGGGGCAACCTGAAGCACAGAGGAACCTGACAGAAGAGAACTCATCCTTCCTCATGGCAGGACATTTGGCTGTTGGGTTGGGTGTCCAACTCTCTAAGAGGGAGCCAGATATATGACCAATGAGACCACTCCCACTCCTGAGGGCCGCCATGGGAGCAAACAGGCATTGTGAGACTCAGCCTGAGCAAGCTTTCAAACAATCCCTCTCAGTTGCACCATCATGATCCCGCATTGCAGGCCTCATACACCCCTAGGTGCAAATCCTAACCCTTGGTGGGAAGTCCCAGATGCCCTGAAAAAGAGCCTGTATCTGGAATCCCTGTTTTGGGGCACCCATAAGATGGAAAACAACACTCTTCCCTTCCCCAAAAAAGCCACCAAACTATGAGCTGCACAGATCCATAGAGAGGAAAAGTTTCCCATGGACCCATGAGACTATACCTGCATTCCAAGGCCATCCTGGACACACAATATAGAGAGAAAAGCCTGTGCTACTGCCTTCCAGTCACCCTAATTACTCCTGACAAGCTGCACTCCAGGTCTACTCATTGGGCCTGTGATCACCTTTCCACTAACCATAACCCACATTTGTGTTTGCAGACTTCTCTCCCAAAACCATGGCTCATATGCCCTCCAGGACAGGGTCTCTGGATCCACAACACATGACTGGGCCTGCCATCCCCAAGGAAACTGTGCCCGTCAAACCTGCCCAAACCTTCCAGTTTAGGAGAAACACGCAAGAGCCCTGAACCCGACCCAATATTGTCGGCAGCACTGGACACAAATGCCAGTCTGAAACGCCCTGATCACCTACATCCAAGCAGACAGCCATTTCAATGTTCCTGGGTCAGAAGATTGTACCTGACATGCTCCTAGGACGTCATTGGAACACTAGATTAGGTTTTCAGGCATCTGTCCTCAGGGTCCTGTTCTGAAATACCAACTTAGGATACAACATGTGGTCCCTGAGCCACACAATAGAATATCTCCTGTCCCCAGTAGGAAACCATGCCCTTCGACCTGTGCCAAACCCTCAAGATTGGAGAATCCTGCACAGCACCTTAGACACCAGCACAAACTCTAGTTTGTGCGTTGACCCATACCACAAGCTTTCCATCTGCTGGACAGTCGAGTCCTGTTGAATGGCTCCAGGATGTCCCATACGGAAAGACTGGAGAGCAGGATTCGAAGGATGGATGCCTGTATAGCATACCTCACATTCCCATTGGCTCTTTGTGACAAGACATGTTTGAACTACTGGCTCTGGGGCGAGCTAACTAGGGGGCTGAATTGAAATGGACTCTCCTGCGGATGGGTCATAATGTGGGTTTGTGTGCATGGAGACCTTGGAATATGTTGGCAGCTCAGGGGCCATGAAGTATTCGCCTAACCGAAGGGTGTAATATTGCTCCAATTAAAAAGAGATCCCTATGTGGAGATGAGACAGGTTCTCTTTGGTGCCTCAGAAAAGCCCCAGATACTGGTCTTCAAACCAGTTCTCTGAGTAGAGACACCTGGAAACCAAAGCTAGGGTTCAGATTAGAGCCTAGATGCCTGTCCGTTTCAATCTTCTGTCTCTGGGGACACTGTCTGAGTATCTAAGTGGAGATAGTTGCTCAGCTGGTGTCAGAGTGCCCCTCTTAGTCCATGGCCGAGGCATGGCCTTGGAGACCTTATTGGATTCTCCTAATCTCTAGGGTTGTGGCCAATGGATTGGGTACAGTTTTCTTGGAGAGGACTGGCACAGTCCTTCAGTGTGTCTCCATAGGCCCTAGCCTGGAGGGTGTGTGGGTCCGGGCTGTGGGCACAGAAGTCTGAAAACACAAACTCGGCTTGGGTGTGGAGCCGAGAGCATGGCAGGATGGACCCACAGACCGTGAGAGGAGATCCTCAGCTTATGAAAGAAGGGCAAATGGGAGGCAGTCACGCAAGCTTTTGTCTTTGGATGTTTTGTCTCCCATAGCCGTGGAATGTAGGGGTGACCTCAGGGGCTATGGAAGAGTCTCCCTCTCTGAGGAGTTGGTCCAGCTCTTAAGATTTTGGGGACATTTTGTGGGAAGGGTGGAGTCCTGCTGTCTGGCTCAGGTGTTCTTCCAGGAGAGGGACTCCAGATCACAGTCCTGGGTTCGAGCAAATGGAATACTCGAGCTCTTGTGAAGATTGGGATCGTAGGGGCTTGGCAAGCCCCATATGCGGGCTCTTGGTCCCGGCCCTGAGAGACCTTACTTCGACATAGGGCCCATGCTGATGGTCCCAATGCGAGTTTGTACCCAAGGAGGCACTCAAGTTTAGGCTTGGCCTCAGGGGCCATGAAGGTTTCTCCTACACTGAAGGTATGACTCCATGCCAACAGCAAGTTTTCCAGCCATGGGGAAGGAGAAGATCTGATTTGTGCTTCAGTTACCCACGTTTGCCAGGATTTGATATAATATCTAGGGTCAGATGTCTGAAAACCCAGGTTGGGAAGAGATGACGGCATAAGGCCATGGCCTGTCTGATGTTCTTAGTGTGCAGCCAGCTGTTTCCTTGTCTGTCGGGACGTCAGGCTGTGTCAGACAGAGCATTACTGACCATGGTTGTTTTTCCAGTTAGGGTGCGGTCGAGGCCAGAGCAGGTTGGTTCTCATTTGTGGTTTCTGGAGAGCCCCATAGGGCAACGTTTTTCTTCTGGTGGGCAGGCAGAAAACTGTGTTGTGGTTCTGGAATTCCCAGTCTGGAGGGCTTGTTTGCCAGGAGTGTGAAGAGGGAAGTCTGAAAACACAAGCTAGCGTTAGGTTTGGGGCCGAGGGCATGGCAGGCCCACTCTGCAGAGACTGAATCAAGATCTCCTGCATCTGAGGTCAGGGCGAGTATCAGACGTTGCCTCAGGTTGGAGTTTGTGTCCATTATGGCCCCTTCCTGAAGGGGGTGGGGGCGTCATGAGGCCAGGGAGGTTTCCCAACGCTGGGAGTTATGAGCTGCCCCAAACATCAAGGTTTCCTCTGTAGGACAGTCGAGTACTATGAGATGGTTCTAGGATGACCCCTACAGAAAGACTCGAGAGAAGGGGTCTAAGCATGAATGTTTGCAAATGCCACCTCACATTCCCACTGGCTGCTTGGGGCAAGGCAGGCTCAATCTGCAGGCTCTCGGGCGGGTTTCTCAGAGGGCTGAGTTGAAATGGACTCTCCTGAGGATGAGTCATACTGTGGGTTGGTGGCCATGGAGACCTTGGAATGTGGCGGTGGCTCAGGGACTCTGCAGGTTTCTCCAAACCGAAGGGTTTGACACAGCTCCAACAATGAAGCTTCCCATGTGGAGACGATAGTTGTTCTGTTTGGTGTCTCAGGAAAGCCCCAGATGCTGGTCTTCAAACCCAGGCCTCTGAGGAGTGACACCTGGAAACCAAAGCAAGAGTTCAGATTAGGGCCCAGGGGCCTATCTGGTTCAATCTACTGTCTCTGCCGACATCTGTCTGTGTTTCTGCATGGAGGTAGTTGCTCAGCTTGTGTCAGGATGCCTTTGTCCAGAGTGGCTTATAGTAGTGGGATGTCCTCGGGGGCCTTGAGGTTTCTCCTATTCTGTGGGGTTATGGGCAATGGAATGGGCATAGTCTCCTTGGAGAGAGCAGGACAGTCCTGTGGTGTGGCTCCAGAGGCCCCAGCCTGGCGGCTGTGTGGGCAAGGGCTGTGGGGACAGACATCCAAAAACACAAACTCGGCTGAGGTTTGGGGCTGAGGTTATGGCAGGAGTGATCTACAGTCCGTGAGGGGAGCTCATTGTGATTAGAAAGTAAGGCGAGTGAGAGGCGGTCGTTCAGGCTTATGTCTCTGGATGTTGTATTCATGATGGTCATTTAATGTAAGCATGGTCTCATGGGCCATGGAAGTCTCCCTCTCTGGTGATTTGTCCGGCTCCCAAGAGATTGGGGTCATTTTGTGGGAAGGGAGGAGTCCTGTTTTCTGCCTCATGTGTCCCCACAATAGAGGGATTCTAGAGCAGAGCACTGAGTACATACAACTGGAATACCCACCCTCTGGTTAGGCCTGGGGTCCTATGGGCATGGCAAGCCCATATGCAGATTCTTGGTCCAGCCACTGAGAGACGTTACTTGAATAGTGGACTCATGCTGAGGGTCACAATGTGTGTTTGTGCCCAAGGTGGTCCTCAATATTGGGCGGGACCTCATTGAGCTTGCAGGTTTCTCCTACAGTGAACCTTGGACATGCCAACCTCAGGGTTTCTTGCCATGGGGAAGGAGGAGTTTTGATTTCTGCATCACGTTCACCTCTGGGCACTAATTGGAGATAAGGTCTAGGTTCTGAAGCCTGAAAACCGAGGTTTGGAAGAGATGACGACCTAAGGCCATGGCGGGTCCGATGTGTTCAGTTTGGGGCCACCTTTCTAGGTGTCGTTCAGGAGGTCTGCACTCAGGCTGTGCCAGACAGGGCATTCGTGCCCAGATACGCTGTATAATTGGGTTACAGTTGAGTGGCATGCAGAAGATAATTATTTGGGGTTTCTCCGTAGCCCCATAAGGCAAAGTCTTTCTTCTGGAGGGCAGGCAGAGTGCTGCATTCTGGCTCCGGAACTGCCAAACTGGAGGCCTTGCGGCCAGGAATGCAAGGATGTAAGTCTGAGAACTGAAGCTTTGCTTTGGTTTCAGGGCGAGGACATGGCAGGCACACTCTGCAGAGCTGAATTTAGATTTCATGCATCTGAGGTCAGGGCGAGGTTCATATATTGGCTCAGGTTGGAGTTTCTGTCCATGATGGCCCCTTCATGACGGGGGGTCATCACACCGCCATTGGTGTTTTCCCATGATGGCAGTAGTGAGATGCTCCAAACCACAAGGATTTTCTGCGGGTCAGTTGAAACCTGTTGGATGGCTCCAGGACATCCCATATGGAACAATTGCAGAGCAGGGTTCTAAGGATGGATGCCTGGGCATCCGGCCTTGCATTCCAATTGTCTCCTAGCGAAACGGCACGTTTGATTGCTGCCTATGATGTAGCAGCCGAGGGGGCTGAGTTGAAATGCATTCTCCTGAGGATCGGTCATAATGTGGGATTGTGTCCATGGAGACCTTGGAATGGGGCAGTGGCACCAGGGCTCTGAAGGATGCTCCTAACCAGAGGTTTTGACACAGCTCCAAGAAGCATTTTTCCCATGGGGAAACAAGATTTGTTCTCATTGGTGCTTCAGTAACCCCCAATATGCTGGTATTGGAAACCAGAACTCTGAGGAGAGATGCCTGGAAACCAAGGCAATGGATCTGATTAGGGCCTGGGGCCTGTCTGGTTTAATCTTCTTCTCTCGGTTCATTTGTCTATGGGATTGAGTGGAGGTAGTTCCTCAGCTGGTGTCAGATTGCCCCTATTTGTCCTGGGCAGTCTACACTATTGGGATGGCCACTTTGACTTTGGAGGTTTCTCCTAATTTGCAAGTTTGTGGCCAATGAAATGGGCAGAATTCCTTTGGGGAGGGAAGGCACAATCCTGAGGTGTGGCTCTAGGGGCTCAAGCATGGAGGGTGTGTGGGTCAGAGCTGTGGGGACAGAAGTCTGAAAACAGAAACTCGTCTTAGGTTTGGGGACATAGGTATGGGAGGCCCGATCTACAGACCTTGAGCAGAACTCTTCAGGATATGAACAAAGAGTGAGTGTGAGGCACTTGCTCAGGCTTTTGACTCTGGATTTTGTGACACTGATGGCCGTGGAATGTAGGGGCGTCCTCATGGACCATGGGTGAGACTTCCTCTATGGGGATTTGGATGATCCCAATATTTTGGGGTCATTCCGTGGGATGGGAGGAGTCCATTCTGTTTTTGTTTTTGTTTTTTTTTTTTTGTTTGTTTTTTTTTTTTTTTTTTTTTTTTTTTTTTTTTTTTTACCTCAGGTGTGCCACTAAAGAGGGATTCCAGAGCAGAACCCTGGGAAGGGGCGACTGGACAACCCAAACTCTGTATAAGATTGGGGGCCTAAGGGCATGGCAATCCCCATATGGGGTACCTTGGTCCAGCCACTGAGAGGTCTTACTTGAGTACAGTGCTCACACTGAGGGTCACAATGCATGTTTGTGCCCAATGTAGGCATCAAGCATGGGCGGGGACTCATGGGCCATGCTTGATTCTCCTACACTGAACTTTGGACAACATACGAACCACAAGGTTTCTTTCCATGGGGAAGGAGGAATTCTGATTTCTGCATCATGTTCACCCCTGGGCAGTGACTGGAGATAAGATCTAAGTTCTGAATCCAGAAAATCGAGGTTGGGATGAGATGATAACCTAAGGTCATGGAGGGTCCGATGTGCTCAGTGTGCGGTCAGCTTTCTGGGTGTTGTTCAGGAGGTATGGATTCAGGCTGTGTCAGACAGTGCATTAGTGCCCAGGTTAGACTGTATAATTTGGGTACAGTTGAGTTCCATATAGGTTCATCCTCATTTATTGTGTCAGGGAAGCTCACTGGGGCAGGCAGAGTGCAGCATTGTGGGTCCAGAATTGCCAAACTTAAGGACGTCGGGACCAGGAGTGTGAGGACTTAAGTCTGAGATCATAAGCTAGACTTAAGTTTCAGGGCGAGGGCACGGCAGGCACCCTCTGCAGATCCGAATCAAAATCTCATTCATCTGAAGTCAGGACGAGGATCAGACTTAGGCGCAGGTTGGAGTTTCTGTCCATGATGGCCCCTTCATCAAAGGGGTGGAATCTCGAGGCCATGGAGGTTTTCCCACGTTGGGAGTTGTGGGATGCTCCAAACTGCAAGGATTCCTTCTGCGGGAAAATTGAGAACTGTTGGATGGCTCCAGGACATCCCATATGGAATGACTCCAGAGCCGGGTTCTAAGGATGGATGCCTGAGCAGACTGCCTCTTACACCAATTGTCTCCCTGCCACAAGACAGGTACGATCTGATGGCTATGCAGGAGCAATCGTGGGAGCTGAGTTGAAATGGACTCTCCTGAAGATGGGTCTTAATGTGTGTTTGTGTCCATGAGGACGTTGGAATGGGGTGGTGGCCCCAAGGCTCTAAAGGATTCTAACCGGAGATTTTGAAACAACTCGAAAGAGCAAGTTTTCCATGTGGAGACAAGATTTGTTCTAATTGGTGCCTCAGGAAACCCACATATGCTGGTATTAGAACCAGGCCTCTGAGGAGAGATACATAGAAACCACAGCAATGCATCCAATTAGGTCCTAGGAGCCTCTCTGGTTCAATCTTCTTTTCTGTCGACATCTGTCTATTTTATGAAATGGAGGTAGTTGCTCAGCTGGTGTCAGACCGCTCCTGTTTGTCCGGGCGGCCTACACTATAGGGATGGCCTCGGGGACTTTGGAGGTTTCTCCTAAATTGTATGATTATGGACAATGGCATGGGTAGAATTCCTGTGGAGTGGGCAGGCACAGACCTGATGTGTGGCTCCAAGGGCCCAGCCTTGAGGGTGTGTGGGCAAGGATGTGGGGACAGATGTCTGAAAACACAAACTCAGCTTAGCTTTGGGGACGTAGGTATGGCAGGTCCGATTTACAGACTATGAGGAGAACTTTTTGGGATATGAATAAAGGGTGAAAGTGTGACACTTGTCATGCTTTTGCCCCTGGATTTTGTGTCAATGATGGCTGTGGAATGTCAAGGAGTCCTCATGGGCCATGGAAGAGTCTTTCTCTCTGTGGATTTGGCCAGATCCCAATTGTTTTGGGTTAATCTGTGGGATTCAGTTTTGTTAACTAAGGTGTCCCACCAAAAGAGGGATTCCAGAGCAGAGCCCTGGACAACAAGAAATCTAACTAAAAATACAGGCCTAGGGTCATGGCAAGCCCAATATGCCTTCTAATGGTCCAGCCACTGAGAGGCCTTCATTGAGGACAGAACTCATGCTGAGGGTCACAATGCGTGTTTATGCCCTCGTGGTACTCAAGCATGGGTGGGGACTCATGGTGCATGCTTGTTTCTCCTACACTGAATGATAGTCAACATGTCAACCACATGAGTTCTTGCCATGGGGAAGTATTAATTCTGATTTCTGCATGTCATTCACCCCTGGGCAGTGATTGGAGATAAGGTCTAGGTTGTGAAGTCTGAAAACCGAGGTTGGGAAGAGATGACGACCTAAGACCATGTTGGGTCCGATATGCTCAGCGTGGAGCCAGCTCTCTGGGTGTTGATCGGGAGGTCCAAGCTTGGGCTGTGTCAGACAGGGCCTTAGTGCCCAGGGTAGATTGTATAATTGGGGTACAACTGAGTGCCGTGCAGGTTGATCTTTATTTGGCATTTCTGGGTAGCCCCAAGGGCAATGTTTTTCTTCTGGAGAACAGGCAGAGTGCTGCATTGTGGCTCCGGAATTTCCAAAGTGGATGCCTTGTGGACGGGGAGTGTGAGGACGGAAGTCTGAGAACACATGTTAGGCGTAGGTTCTGGGCGAGGGCACGGCAGGCACCCTCTGCATATCTGAATCGGGATATCATGAATCTGAAGTCAGGGCGAGGTTCAAACCTAGGCTTAGGTTTGAATTTCTGTCCATTCTGGCCACTTTATGAAGGGGACAGCATCTCCAGTCCATGGAGGTTTACCCACAATGGAAGTTGTGAGATGCTCCAAACAACAAAGATTCCTTCTGATCAACAATTGAGACCTTTTGTATCACTCCAGTACATACCATACAGAATGACACCAGAGCAGGGATCTAAGGATGGATGCATGGGAAGCCCGCCTCACATTGCAGTTGTCTCCTAGCAAATAGACAGGTTTGATATGCTGGCTCTGTCAGAGCAACCAAGGGGGCTGAGTTGAAATGGACTCTCCTGAGGATGGATGCTAATGTGGGTTTGTGTCCATGTAGACCTTGGAATGGGGCGTTGGTGCATGGGCCCTGAAGGATTCTCCTAACCGGAGGTTTTGAGACATCTCCAAAGGACAAGTTTCCCATGTGGAGACGAGATTTGTTCTGATTGGTGCCTCAGGAAACCCCCATATACTGTTATTGGAATATAGGCCTCTGAAGAGAAATAACTGGAAACCAAAGCAATGGCTCCGTTTAGAGCCTAGGGGCCTGTCCGGTTGAATCTTCTTCTCTGTGTACATCCATCTAAGGTATTAGTGGAGTTAGATGCTCAGCTGGTGTCAGATGGCCCTTGTTTGTCCCAGGCGGCCTACACTATTGTGAAGGCCTTGGGGACTTTGGAGGAGGTTTCTCCTAATTTTATGATTATGGACAATGGAATGGGCAGAATTCCCGTGGAGAGGGAAGGCACAGTTTTGATGTGGCTCCAGGGGCCCCAGCCTGCAGGGTGTGTGCACCAGGACTGTGGAGACAGAAGTCTAAAACACAAACTCAGTTTAGGTTTAGGGACGTAGGTATGGCAGGCCCGATCTACAGACCGTGAGGAGAATTCTTCCGGATATGAAGAAAGAGAGATTGTGAGGCACTTGTTCAGGCTTTTGTTTCTGGATTTTGTGTCAACGATGGGCGTGGAATGTCGGGGAGGCCTCATGGGCCATGGACGAGTCTTCCGCTCTGTGGATTTGGCCCGATTCCAATTGTTTTGGGTCAAACTGTGGGATGGGAGGAGTCCTTTCAGTTTTGTTACCTCGGGTGTCCCACCAAAAGAGGGATTCCAAAGCCGAGCCCTGGGGAGGGGAGACTGGAAAACCAGATATCTGGTTAAAAATTGGGGCCTAGGGGCATTGCAAGCCCAATATGCTGTCTTTTGGTCCAGCCGCTGAGAGGCCTTACTTGAGAACTGGGCTCACGTTGAGGGTCACAATGCATGTTTGTTACCGACTTGGTCCTCAAGCATCTGCAGGGCCTCATGGGCCACACTGGTTTCAACTACACTTTACGTTGGACAACATGCCAACCACAAGGTTTCTTGCCATGGGGAAGGAGTTCTGATTCCTGCATCATGTTCAACCCTGGGTGGTGACTGGAGATAAGGTTTAGGTTCTGAAGCCTGAAAACCGAGGTTGGAAAGAGATGATGACCTAAGGCCATGGCGGGTCCGATGTGCTCAGTGTGTGGCTAGCTGGGTGGGTGCGAGCCAGGAGGTTCAGTCTCAGGCTGTGCCAGAAAGGGCAGTAGTGCCCAGGGCAGCCTGTATATTTGGAGTCCAATCAAGTGGCATGCAGGTTGATCCTCATTTGGGGAATCTGGGTAGCCCCAGAGG
Source organism: Mustela nivalis (assembly GCF_964662115.1). Lineage (NCBI taxonomy): Eukaryota > Metazoa > Chordata > Mammalia > Carnivora > Mustelidae > Mustela > Mustela nivalis. The sequence goes on from NW_028136516.1 coordinate 1,870,859, forward strand.
GCAAAGTTTTTCTTCCAGAAAGCAGGCAGAGTGCTGCCTTGTAGTTCTGGAATTGCCAAACTGGAGGGCTTGTGGGCCAGGAATGTGAGGATGGAAGTTGAGAACACAAACTAGACTTACGTTTCTGGGCAAGGGCACGGCAGGCACACTCTGCAGAGCTGAATCAAGATGTCCTGCATCTGAAGTCAGGGCGAGGATCAGACGATCGCTCAGGTTGGAGCTTCTGTCCCTGATGGCCCCTTCATGAGGCGCAGGGGGCAGGATCACGAGGCCATGGAGGTTTTCCCACGATGGGAGTTGTGAGATGCTCCAAACAGTAAAGATTCTTCTGCGGGACTATTGAGACCTGTTGGTTGGCTCCAGGACTTCCCATACAGCATCATTCTGAGAATGGTTCTAAGTATGGATGGCTGGGAAGCCTGCCTCTCATTCCAATCATCTCCTAGCGACAAGACAGGTTAGATCTGCTGGATCAGGGGGAGCAACTGAGGGGGCTGAGTTGAAATGGACTCTCCTGTGGATGGGTCCTAATGTGGGTGTGTCTCCATGGAGACCTTGGAATGAGGCGCTGGCACCGGGAACCTGAAATGTCCTTCTAACCAGAGGCTTTGAGAGAGCTCCAACATGCAAGTTTCCCATGTGTAAACGAGATTTGTTCTGATGGGTGTCTCAGGAAAAGCCCTCAGCTGGTATTGGAAACCAGGCTTTTGAGGAGACATGCCTGTAAACCAAAGCTATGGATCCCATTATGGCCTGGGGTCCTGTCTGGTCAATCTTCTTCTCTGGGGACATCCATCTATGGTATGAGTGGAGGTAGATGCTCAGCTGGTGTCAGACGGCCCTTTTTTGTCCCGGACAACCTACACCATTGGTATGGCCTCAGGGAATTTGGAGGTTTCTCCTAATTTGTATGGGTTTGGATAATGGAATGGGCAGAATTCCCATGGATTGGTAAGGCACAGTCCTAATGTGTGGTTCCAGGGGCCCAGCCTGGAGGGTGTGTGGCCCAGGACTTTGAGGACAGAACTCAAAAAACACAAACTCAGCTTAGGTTTGGGGACGTAGGTATGGCACGGCCGAACTACAAATCATGAGAAGAACTCTTTAGGATATGAAGAAAGAGCGAGTCTGAGGCGCTTGCTTAGGCTTTTGTCTCTGGATTTTGTATCAGCGATGGCCGTGGAATGTCGGGGAGGCCTCATGAGCCATGGACGAATCTTCCTCTCTGTGGATTTGGCCCTATCCCAATTCTTTTTCGTGAATCTGTGGAATGGGAGGACTCCTTTAAGGTTTGTTACCTGAGGTGTCCCACGAAAAGAGGAATTCCAAAGCAGAGCCCTGGGCAAGAGTGAAGGGACAACCCGAACTTGGTTAAAAATTGGGGTCTAGGGGCATGGCAAGCCCAATATGCTCTTTCTTCATGCAGCCACTGAGAGGCCTTGCCTGAGGACCGGGCTCAGGCTGAGGGTCACAATGTGTGTTTGAGACCAATGTGGCCCTCAAGCGTGGGCTGGGTCTCATGTGCCACACTGGTTTCAACTACACTGAAAGTTGGACAACATGCCAACCACGAGGTTTCTTGCCAAGGGAACGAGTTCGGATTTGTGCAACATTTTCAAACCTGGGCAGTGATTGGAGATAAGGTCAAGGTTCTGAAGCCTGAAAACCGAGGTTGGGTAGAGATGACGACCTATGGCCATGGCGGGTCCGATGTGCTCAGTGTGTGGCCAGCTGTCTGGGTGGGGCCAGGAGTTCCAGGCTCAGGCTGTGTCAGAATGGGCAATTGTGCCCACTTCAGCCTATATATTTGGTGTACAGCCAAATGGCGTGCAGGTTGATCCTCATTTGGGGTTTCTGGGTAGCCCCAGAGGGCAATGTTCTTCTTCCAGGGAGCAGGCAGAGTGCCACATTGTACTTCTGGATTGCCAAACTGGAGGGCTTATGGGCCGGTAGTCTGAGGACGGAACTCCGAGAACACAAGCAAGGCTTAGGTTTTATGTGTGAGGACATGGCAGGCACAATCTACAGACCTGAATCGAGATCTAATGGTTACTTTTTACCTCGGGCGACATCTATCTATGGGTCAGAGTGCAGGTAGGTGCTCAGATGAACTCAGATTGCCCGTGTTTGTCCTTGGAAGCCAACACTATGGGATGGCCTCAGGGAATTTAAAGGTTTATACTTTTAGTTGCGTTGTCGCCATTGGAATGGGCTCACACAATTCCCTTGCGAGGGCAAGAACAGTCCTCAGGTTTGGCTTCAGGGGCCTGAGCCTATAGGGTGTGTAGGCCAGGGCTGTTTGGACAGTTGTCTGAAAACACAAACTCGACTTCTGTTTCGGGTCATAGGTAGGGCAGGACTGATCTACAGACCATGAGGAGAACATTTCGGTATATGAAAAAAGGGCGAGTGTGAGACTATTGCTCATGTTTTTGTCTCTGCATATCATGTCACTCATGGTCGTGAAATTTCCGGGTGACTTCATGGGAAATGGACGAGTCTTACTCTCTGGGGATTTGGCCCCTTCCAAAGAGGTTGGGGTCATTCTGTGGGATGGAAGAAGTCGTTTTTTTTTTGTTGTTGTTGCTTAGTTTTGTTTCATTTTTTAACCTCCGTTGTCCCACCACATGAGGAATTCCAGAGTAGGGCTCTGGGGAGGGGTGACTGAAAAACCAGAAATCTGGTTAAAAATTGGGGCCTAGGGCTATGTCAAGCCCATTATGACATCTAGTGATCCAGGCTCTGAGAGGACTTACTAGAGGACAGGACTCACCCTGAGGGTCACAATGCATATTTATGCCCTCGTCGCACTCAAGAATAGGCGGGCCTCAGGGTGAATGCTAGTTTCTCCTACAATGAATGTTGGACAACATGCCAACCACAAGGTTTCTTGCCATGTGTAAGGAGAAGTTCTGATTTCTGCATCACACTCACCCCCAGGCAGAGATAGAGTCTAGTTTCTGAGGCCTGAAAACTGAGGTAGGGAAGAGATGAGGACCTAAGGCCATGGCGGGTCTGATGTGCTCAGTGTGCGGTCAGCTGTCTGGGTGTTGGTCAGGAAGTCCAGGCTCAGGTTGTGTCAGACAGTGCATTAGTGCCCAGGTTAGACTATATAATTCGGGCAAAGTCGAGTACCGTGTAGGTTTATCTTCATATAAGGTGCCTTGGCAGCTCTTTAGGCAATATTTTTTTTCCAGAAAGCAGGCCATGTGCTTAATTGTGGGACCGGATTTACCAATTATGAGGGCTTTGAGGCCAGGAGAGTGAGGTCGGAATTCTGAGAACAAAAGTTATACTTGGGCTAAGGGCAAGGGCACGGCAGGTACACCCTGCAGATCTGAACCAATATCTCATCCATTTCAAGTCAGGGAGAGAATTAGACTTTGGCTTAGGTTGGAGTTTCTGTGCCTGACGGCTCCCAAGAGTTTGGGGTCATTCTGTGGGAAGGGAAGTGTCCTGTTTTCTGCTTCATGTGTCCCCCCAGTAGAGGGATTCTAGAGCATAGCAGTGGGTACTGACAACTGGAATATTCGCCCTCTGGTTAAGCCTGGGGGTTATGACAAAGGTTATGACAAAGCTACAATGAGCAAGTTTTCCATGGGGAGACGAGATTTGTTCTTATTGGTGCCTCAGGAAACCACCATATGCTGGTATTGGAAACGAGGCCTCTGAGGAGAGATGCCTGGAAACCAAAGCAATGGATTTGATTAGGGCCTAGGGGCCTGTCCGGTTCAATATTCTTCTCTGGGGACATCTGTTGTCTGAGTGGAGGTAGTTGCCCAGCTGGTTTGAGATCTCCCCTGTTTGTCCTGGGCACCCTACACTATTGGGATGGCCTCGGTGACTTTGGAGGTTTTTCCTAATTTGCAAGGTTGTGGCCAATGGAATGGGAAGAATTCCCTTGAAAGGGAAGCACAGTCCTGAGATGTGGCTCCAGGGACCCAAGTGTGGAGCGTGTGTGGTCCAGGGCTATTTGGACAAAAGTCTGAAAACACAAACTCCACTTAGTTTGGAGGATGTAGGTATGGCCGGCCCGATTTATAGACCGTGACGAGTACTCTTCGGGATATGAAAAAAGGGCGAATGTGAGGTGCTCTCATGCTTTTTTTTTTTTTTTTTTTCTGGAAATGTGTCACCGAATGCCATGGAATGTCGTGGTGTCCTCATGGGCCATTGATGAGGCTCCCTTTCTGGGGATTTGACCCGATCCCAAGAGTTTGGGTTCATTCTGTCGGAAGGGAGGAGGCCTTTCTGTTTTTTTTTGTTTTTTTGTTTTTTTTTTTGTTTTTTTTACCTCAGGTGGACCACCAAAAGAGGGATTCCAGAGCAGAGTCGTGTGTTGGGGCAACTGGACAACCAGACCTCTGGTTAACATTGGGACCTAAGAACATGGCAAGCCCCATATGTGGGCTCTTGGTCCAGACACTGAGAGGCCTTCCTTGAGGATAGGTCTCACACTGAGTTTCACAATGTGTTTTTGTGCCCAAGGAGCCCCTCGAGTCAGGGCGTGGCCTAATGTACCATGCTGGTTTCTCCTACACTGAACGTTGCACAATATGGTAACCACAAGTTTTCTGGCCATGGGGAAGATGGAGTTCTAATTTCTGCAACACTTTCACTCCTGGACTGTGATTGGATTTAAGGTCTAGGTTCTGAAGCCTGAAAACTGAGGTTGGGAAGAGATGAAGCCCTAAGGCCATGGTGTGTCTGATGTGCTCAGTGTTCGGCCAGCTGTTGAGTGTGGGTTAGGAGGTGCAGGCTCAGGCTGTGACAGACAGGGAATTAATGCCCAGGCTAGACTGTATCATTGGGGTGCAGTCGAGTTTCGTGCAGGATGGTACTCATTTGTGGTTACTGGGTAGCCCCAAAGGGCAAAGTTTTTCTTCTGGAGGGAAGACACAGTGCCACATAGAGGCTCCAGAATTCCCAAACTGGAAGGCTTGTGGGCCAGCAGTGTGAGGAAAAAATTCTGAGAACACAAGCCAGACATAGATTTCGGGGTGAGGGGACGGCAGGCACCCTCTGCAGAGATGATTCGAGATCCCGTATACCTGAAGACATAGCTAGGATCAGACGTTGGCTTAGGTCGGAGTTTCTGTCCATGACGGCCCCTTCATGAAGGGGAGGGTGTCACGAGGACATGGCGGTTTTACCACGATGGGAATTGTGAGATGCTCCAAACCGCAATGATTCCTTCTGTGGGACAGGTGAGACCTGTTGGATGGCTCCCGGACATCCCATAAGGAAGTTATCCAGAGCAGGGTTCTAAGGATGGATGCGTGGGCAGCCTGCCTCCCATTCCAGGTGTCTCATAGAGCCAAGGCAAGTTCGATCTGCTGGATCCAGGGGAGCAACCGAGGCGGGCGTGTTGAAATGGGTGAGTTGAGGATGGGTCATAATGTGCATTTGTGTCCATGTAGACATTGGAATGGGGTGCTTTATCCGGGGCCTTGAGGGATGTTCATAACGAAGGTTTTGATGGAGCTCTAAAGATTATGTTTCCTATGTAGAGAAGAGAATTGTTTTGATGAGTGCCTAAGTAATCTCCCATATGCTGGTATTGGAAACCAGGCCTCTGAGGAGAGATGACTGGAATCAAAAGCAATGGATCTGATTAGGGCCTAAGTGCCTGTCCAGTTCAATCTTATTCTATGGGGATATCTGTCTCTGGGTCTGAGTGGAGGTAGTTTCCTAACTTGTGAAGATTATCCTTGTGTGTCCTGGGCAGCCAACACTATTCGGATGGCCTCGGGGAGATAGGAGGATACTCCTAATCTATAGGGTTGTGGCCAATGGAAATGGCAGAATTCCCCTGGAGAGGGAAGCCACAGTCCTGAGGTGTGGCTCCAGGGGCCCCAACTTGGATGGTGTGTGGGCCAGGACTGTGGGGACAGAAGTCTGAAAACACAAACTCAGCTTAGGTTTGGGGATGTATGTATGAAGGCTCGATCTACAGACCGTGAGAATTTTCCGGGCTATGAACAAAGGGCGAGTATGTGGCGCTTGCTCAGGCTTTTGTCTCTGGATTTTGTGTCAACGGTGGCCGTGGAATGTCGGAGTGTCCTCAAGGGCCATGGACAATTCTTTCTCTGGTGATTTGGCCTGATCCCAAGTGGTTGGGATCATTCTGTGGATGGGAAGAGTCCTTTATGTATTTTTTTTTTTTACCTCAGTTGTCCCACCAAAGAGGGATTCCAGAGTAGAGCCCTGAGTAGGTGTGACTAGACATCTCAAATTCTGGATGAGATTGGGGGACTAGGGGCTTGGCAAGCCCCATATGTGGGCTGTTGTTCCAGTCACTAAGAGGATTTACATGAGGATAGGGCTCACGCTGAGGGTCACAATGTGTGTTTGTGCAAATTGTGGCCCTCAGAGATAGGTGGGGCCTCATAGTCCATGCTGCTTTCTCCTACAATGAACATTGGACAACATGCCAACCACTAGGTTTCTTGCCAAGGCGAAGGAGAAGTTCTGATTCTTGCATCACGTTCACTCCTGAGCAGTGAGTGGAGATAAGGTCTAGGTTCTGAAGGTGAAAACTGAGGTTGGGTAGAGATGATGGCCTAAAGCCATTGTGGGTGTGATATGCTCTGTGTACGGCCAGCTGTCTGGGTGTTGGACTGGAGGTCTGCCCTCAGGCTGTGTCAGACAGGGCTTTAGTGCACAGGCTAGACTGTATAATTGGGGTGTGGTCGAGTGGCATGCAGGTTGTTAATCATTTGGTGTTTCGGTTAGCCCTATAGGGCAACATTTTTCTTCTGGAGAGCAGGCAGAGTGCTCCATTGTGTCTCCATAATTGCCAAACTGGAGGGGTGTGGCCAGGATTGTGAGGAAGGAAGTCTGAAAACACAAGCTAGCACGAGTTTTGGGGCCAAGAGCATGGCAGGCCCACTCTGCAGAGGCTGAATCGAGATCTCCTGCAGATGAGGTCAGGGCGAGTATCAGATGTTGCCTCAAGCTGCAGTTTGTGTCCATGACGGCCCCTTCCTGAAGGGGGTGGGGGCGTCATGAGGCCAGGGAGGTTTCCCTACGCTTGGAGTTGTGAGCTGCTCCAAACTTCAAAGTTTCCTTCTTCAGGACAGTCGAGTACTATTGGATGGTTCCAGGATGCCCCATACAGAAAGACTCGAGAGCAGGGGCCTAAGCATGGATGCCGAGACACGCCAACTCACCTTCCCATTGCCTAGTCGAGACAAGGCACGCTCAATCTGCGGGCTCTTGGGTGAGCTACCCAGAAGGCTGAGTTTAAATGGACTCTCCTGAGGATGAGTCATAATGTGGGTTGGTGGCCATGGAGACCTTGGAATTTGGCAGTAGCTAAGGGACTCTGCAGGATTCTCCAACCCGAAGGGCTTGACACAACTCCAACAAGGAAGCTTCCCATGTGGAGATGAGAGGTCTTCTGTCTGGTGCCTCAGGAAAGCCCCGTATGCTGGTCTTCGGACCCAGGCCTCTGAGGAGTGATACCTGGACACCAAAGCAAGAGTTCATAATAGGGCCTAGGGGCCTGTCTGGTTCAATCTTCTGTCTCTGCGGATATCTGTCTGTGTGTCTGCATGGAGGTAGTAGTTGCTCAGCTTGTGTCATAATGCCCCTATTTGTCTAGTGCGGCTTGCGGTAGTGGGATGTCCTTGGGGACCTTGAGGTTTCTACTATTTTGTAGAGTTGTGGCCAATGGAATGGGCAGTTTCTTAGGAGAGAGCAGGCACAGTTCTGTGGTGTGGCTCCAGAGACCCCAGCCTGGAGGCTGTGTGGGCCATGGCTGTGCAGACAGACATCCAAAAACCCTAACTCAGCTCAGGTTTGGGGCCGAGGTTACGGCAGGCCTGATCTACAGTCCATGAGGGGAGCTCCTCTGGATATGAAAGAAGGGTGAGAGGGAGGCAGTCGCTCAGGCTTTTGTCTCTGGATGTTTTGTCCACAATGGCCGTTTAATGTAGGAGTTGCCTCATGGGTCGTAGAAGTCTCCCTCTCTGGTAGTTTGTCCAGCCCCCAAGAGTTTGGGGTCATTCTGTGGGAAGGGAAGTGTCCTGTTTTCTGCTTCATGTGTCCCCCCAGTAGAGGGATTCTAGAGCATAGCAGTGGGTACTGACAACTGGAATAATCGCCCTCTGGTTAAGCCTGGGGGCTTATGGATATGACAAGCCCCATATGCAGGATCTTGGTCCAGCCACTGAGAGGCGTTACTTTAATACGGGACTCACGCTGCAGGTCACAATGCATGTCTGTGCCCTAGGCGGCCCTCAAGCACTGGCGTGGCCTTTCGGACAATGCAGGTTTTCCCACATTGAACGTTGGACAACATGCCAGCCACAAGGTTTCTGGCCATGGGGAAGGAGGAATTCTAATTTCTGCATCACGTTCACCCCTGGGCAGTAATTGGAGATAAGGTCTAGGTTCTGAAGCCTGAAAACCGAGGTTGGGAAGAGATGACGACCTACAGCAATAGCGGGTCCAATGTGTCCAGGTTGGGGCCAGCTGTCTGGGTGTCGTTTGGGAAGTCTTGTCTCAGGCTGTGCCATACAGGGCATTAGAATACAGGGTGGGCTGTATAATTGCTTTACCATTGAGTGGCATGCATTAGAAAATCATTTGGGGTTTCTTATTAGCAGCATAGGGCAAAGTTTTTCTTCTGGAGGGCAGGCAGAGTGCTGCATTGTGGCTTTGGAATTCCCAAACTGGAGGGCTTGTGGGCCAGGAGAGTGAGGACGGAAGCTGAGAACACAAGCTAGGCTTAGGTTTCGGGGCAAGGACATGGCAGGCACACTCTACAGAGCTGAATTGAGATCTCATGCGTCTGAAGTCAGTCGGGGTTCAGACTTACCTCAGGGTTGAGTTTCTGTCCATGTTGGCCCCTTCAAGAAGAGGGGGGATTATGAGGCCATGGGGGTTTTGCCACTATTGGAGTTGTGAGATGCTCCAAACCGCAAGGATTCCTTCTGTGGGACAATTAAGATTTGTTGGATGGCTCCAGGACGTCTTATAAGGTATTTTTCCAGAACAGCGTTCTAAGTATGGAGGCCTGGGCAGCCAGCCTCACATTCCAATTGTCTCCTAGCAACAAGAATCGTTTGATCTGCTGGCTTGGGGTAGCAACAGAGGGGGCTGAGTTGAAATGGACTTTCCTGAGGATATTCTTAATGTTGGTTTGAGTCCATGGAGACCTTGGTATGGGGCAGTGGCACCAGGGCCCTGAAGGATTCTCCTAACCAGAGGTTATGACAAAGCTCCAATGAGCAAGTTTTCCATGGGGAGACGAGATTTGTTCTTTTTGGTGCTTCAGGAAACCACCATATGCTGGTATTGGAAACGAGGCCTCTGAGGAGAGATGCCTGGAAACCAAAGCAATGGATCTGATTAGGGCCTAGGGGCCTGTCCGGTTCAATATTCTTCTCTGGGGACATCTCTTGTCTGAGTGCAGGTAGTTGCTCAGCTGGTTTGAGATCACCCCTGTTTGTCCTGGGCTTTCTACACTATTGGGATGGCCTCGGTGACTTTGGAGGTTTTTCCTAATTTGCAAGGTTGTGGCCAATGGAATGGGAAGAATTCCCTTGAAAGGGAAGCACAGTCCTGAGGTGTGGCTCCAGGGACCCAAGTGTGGAGCGTGTGTGGTCCAGGGCTATTTGGACAAAAGTCTGAAAACACAAACTCCACTTAGGTTGGAGGATGTATGTATGGCCGGCCCGATCTATAGACCGTGAGGAGAACTCTTCGGGATATGAACAAAGGGCGAATGTGAGGTGCTTGCTCATGCTTTTTTTTTTTTTTTTCTGGAAATGTGTCACCGATTGCCATGAAATGTCGGGGTGTCCTCATGGGCCATCGATGAGGCTCCCTTTCTGGGGATTTAATCCGATCCCAAGGGTTTGGGGTCATTCTGTTGGAAGGGAGGAGGCCTTTCTGGTTTTTTTGTTTATTTATTTTGTTTATTTGTTTTTTTTTTTACCTCAGGTGGACCACCAAATGAGGGATTCCAGAGCAGAGTCGTGGGTGGGGGCAACTGGACAACCAGACCTCTGGTTAACATTGGGACCTAAGAACATGGCAAGCCCCATATGTGGGCTCTTGGTCCAGACACTTAGAGGGCTTCCTTGAGGATAGGTCTCACACTGAGTTTCACAATGTGTTTTTGAGCCCAAGGAGCCCCTCAAGGTAGGGCGTGGCCTAATGTACCATGCTGGTTTCTCCTACACTGAACATTGCACAATATGGCAACCACAAGTTTTCTGGCCATGGGGAAGAAGTAGTTCTAATTTCTGCAACACTTTCACTCCTGGACTATGATTGGATATAAGGTCTAGGTTCTGAAGCCTGAAAACCGAGGTTGGGCAGAGATGACGACCTACAGCAATAGCGGGTCCTATGTGTCCAGGTTGGGGCCAGCTGTCTGGGTGTCGTTTGGGATGTCTTGTCTCAGGCTGTGCCAGACAGGGCATTAGTATACAGGGTAGGCTGTATAATTGCTTTACCATCGAGTGACATGCATTAGAAAATCAATTGGGGTTTCTTATTAGCAGCATAGGGCAAAGTTTTTCTTCTGGAGGGCAGGCAGAGTGCTGCATTGTGGCTTCGGAATTCCCAAACTGGAGGGCTTGTGGGCCAGGAGAGTGAGGACGGAAGCTGAGAACACAAGCTGGTCTTAGGTTTCAAGGCAAGGGCATGGCAGGCACACTCTGCAGAGCTGAATTGAGATCTCATGCGTCTGAAGTTAGGTCGAGGATCAGACTTTGGCTCAGGTTTGAGTTTCTTTCCATTTTGGCCCCTTCAAGAAGAGGGGGGATTATGAGGCCATGGGGGTTTTGCCACTATTGGAGTTGTGAGATGCTCCAAACCGCAAGGTTTCCTTCTGTGGGACAATTAAGATTTGTTGGATGGCTCCAGGACGTCCTATAAGGTATTTTTCCAGAACAGGGTTCTACGGATGGATGCCTGGGCAGCAGCCTCACATTCCAATTGTCTCCTAGCAACAAGAAACGTTTGATCTGCTGGCTTGGGGTAGCAACAGAGGGGGCTGAGTTGAATGGACTTTCCTGAGGATGTTCTTAATGTTGGTTTGAGTCCATGGAGACCTTGGTATGGGGCAGTGGCACCAGGGCCCTGAAGGATTCTCCTAACCAGAGGTTATGACAAAGCTCCAATGAGCAAGTTTTCCATGGGGAGATGAGATTTGTTCTTATTGGTGCCTCAGGAAACCACCATATGCTGGTATTGGAAACGAGGCCTCTGAGGAGAGATGCCTGGAAATCAATGCAATGGATTTGATTAGGGCCTACAGGCCTGTCCGGTTCAATATTTTTCTCTGGGGCCATCTGTTGTCTGAGTGGAGGTAGTTGCTCAGGTGGTTTGAGATCACCCCTGTTTGTCCTGGTCGGCCTAAACTATTGGGATGGCCTCGGTGACTTTGGAGGTTTTTCCTTTGTTGCAAGGTTGTGGCCAATGGAATGGGAAGAATTCCCTTGAAAGGGAAGCACAGTCCTGAGGTGTGGCTCCAGGGACCCAAGTGTGGAGCGTGTGTGGTCCAGGGCTATTTGGCCAAAAGTCTGAAAACACAAACTCCACTTAGGTTGGGGGATGTAGGTATGACCGGCCCGATCTATAGACCGTGAGGAGACCTCTTCGGGATATGAACAAAGGGCGAATGTGAGGTGCTTTTTTTTTTTTTTTTTGGAAATGTGTCACCGATTGCCATGGAATGTCGGGGGGTTTTCATGGGCCATCGATGAGACTCCCTTTCTGGGGATTTGACCCGATCCCAAGAGTTTGGGGTCATTCTGTCAGAAGGGAGGAGGTCTTTCTGTTTTTTGTTTTTTTGTTTTTTTCTTTTTTTTACCTCAGGTGGACCACCAAAAGAGGCATTCCAGAGCAGAGTCCTGGGGAGGGGCGACTGGACAACCAGACCTCTGTTTAACATTGGGACCTAAGAACATGGCAAGCCCCATATTTGGGCTCTTGGTCCAGACACTGAGAGGCCTCCTTGAGGATAGGTCTTACACTGAGTTTCACAATGTGTTTTTGTGCCCAAGGAGCCCCTCAAGTCAGGGCGTGGCCTAATGTACCATGCTGGTTTCTCCTACACTGAACGTTGCACAATATGGCAACCACAAGTTTTCTGGCCATGGGGAAGAAGGAGTTCTAATTTCTGCAACAATTTCACTCCTGGACTGTGATTGGATTTAAGGTCTAGGTTCTGAAGCCTGAAAACTGAGGTTGGGAAGAGATGAAGCCCTAAGGCCATGGTGTGTCTGATGTGCTCAGTGTTCGGCCAGCTGTTGAGTGTGGGTTGGGAGGTGCAGGCTCAGGCTGTGGCAGACAGCGAATTAGAGTCCAGGCTAGACTGTATCATTGGGGTGCAGTCGAGTTTCGTGCAGGATGGTACTCATTTGTGGTTACTGGGTAGCCCCAGAGGGCAAAGTTTTTCTTCTGGAGGGAAGACACAGTGTCACATACTGGCTCCAGAATTCCCAAACTGGAAGGCTTGTGGGCCAGAAGTGTGAGGAAAAAATACTGAGAACCCAAGCCAGACTTAGATTTCGGGGTGAAGGGACGGCAGGCACCCTCTGCAGAGATGATTCGAGATCCCGTATACCTGAAGACAGAGCTAGGATCAGACGTTGGCTTAGGTCGGAGTTTCTGTCCATGAAGGCCCCTTCATGAATGGGAGGGTGTCACGGGGACATGGAAGTTTTCCCACGATTTGAATTGTGAGATGCTCCAAACCGCAATGATTCCTTCTGTGGGACAGGTGAGACCGGTGGATGGCTCCAGGACATCCCATAAGGAAGTTATCCAGAGCAGGGTTCTAAGGATGGATGCCTGGGCAGCCTGCCTCCCATTCAAGGAGTCTTATAGAGCCAAGGCAAGTTCGATCTGCCTGATCTAGTGGAGCAACCGAATCGGGTGTGTTGAAATGGGTGAGTTGAGGATGGGTCATAATGTGCATTTGTGTCCATGGAGACCTTGGAATGGGGTCTTGATCCGGGTCCTTGAGGGATGTTCATAACCGGAGGTTTTGATGGAGCTCTAAAGAGTATGTTTCCTATGTAGAGAAGAGAATTGTTTTGATGAGTGCCTAAGGAATCTCCCATATGCTGGTATTGGAAACCAGGCCTCTGAGGAGAGATGACTGGAAACAAAAGCAATGGATATGATTAGAGCCTAGGTGCCTGTCCGGTTCAATCTCTTTGCTGGGGATACGTGTCTAAGTATCTGAGGTGAGGTAGTTGCTCAGATTGTGTCAGATCGCCCCTGTTTGTCCTGGGCGACCTATAATATTGGAATGGCCTCGGGACTTTGGAGTTTCTCCTAATCTATAGGGTTGTGGTCAATGGAATGGGCAGAAATCCCCTGGAGAGGGCAGGCAAAGTTCTGAGTTTGGCTCTAGGGGCCCAACCTTGAGGGTGTGTGGGCCAGGCCTGGGAGAAAAATCTGAAAACACAAACTCCGCTTAGGATTGGGGACATAGTTATGGCACGCCCAATCTACAGACCGTGAAAACACTTCAGGATATGAAAAAGTGTGAGTTTGAGGTGCTTGCTCAGATTTTGTCTCTGGATTTGTGTCAACAATGTGGGTGGAATGCTCGCGTGGCCTCATGGGTTGTGGACGGCTTTCCTTCTCTGATGATTTGACCCAATCCCAAGAGTTTGTGTAATTTCTGTGGGATGGGAGGAGTCCTTTCTTTTTATTTTATTTTATTTTATTTTATTTTTTGTACCTCATGTGTCCCAATAAAGGAGGGATTCCAGAGCAGAGTCCTCGTGAGGGACAACTGGACAACCCCACCTCTGTTTTAGTTTGGGGGCCTAGGGGCATGGCAAGTCCAATATGTGGGCCCTTGATTCAGACACTGAGAGGCCTTCCTTGAGGACAGGGCTCATGCTGAGGGTCACAATGCCTATTTGTGCCAACAAGGCCCTCAAGCATGGGAAGGGCCTCATGGGCCACGCTGGATTCTCTGACACTGAACGTTGGAGAATATGCCAACCACAAGGTTTCTGGCCATGGCGAAGGAAGAGTTGTGACTTCTGCATCACGTTCACCCCTGGACAGTGTTTGGAGTTTAGGTCTAGGTTCTGAAACCCGAAAACCGAGGTTGGGAAGAGATGAAGACCTAAGGACCTGTTGGGTCCAATGAGCTCAGTGTGCGGCCAGCTGTTGAGCGTAGGTCTGGAGGTGTGGGCTCATGCTGTGTCAGACAAGGCATTAGACAGTGTAGACTGAATATTTGGGGTGCAGTCGAGTGGCGTTCAATTGATCCTCATTCGGGTCTCTAGGTAGTTCCATAAGGCAACGTTTTTTCTCTGGGAGGGCAGGCAGAGTGCTGCATTGTTGCCCCAGTATTGCCAAACTGTAGGGCTTTTGGGCCAGGGTTGTGAGGACTGTAGTCTGAGAACACAAGCTAGGCTTAGTTTTTGGGGTGAGGGCACAGAAGGCACACTCTGCAGAGCTGAATCATGATCTCATGCACCTGAAGTCAGGGCGAATATCAGATGTTTGCTCAGGTTGGAGTTTCTGTCCATGATGGCCACTTTATAAAGTGGAGCGTCTCAAGAGGCCATGTAGATTTTCCCACAATGGGAGTTCTGAGATGCTCCAGACTGCAAAGATTCCTTCTGTGGGACACTTGAGACCTGTTGGATGGCTCTAGGATGTCCCATATGGAATGACTCCAGAGTAGGGTTCTAAGGATTGATGCCTAGGCAGCCCACCTCCCATTCTAGTTGTCTCCTAGCGACAAGGCAGGTTTGATCTGCAGGCCTTGGGGGAGAAACCAAGGGGGTTGAGTTGACATGGACTCTCCCGAGGATAGATCATAATGTGGGTTTAAGTCCATGGAGACCTTGGAATGGGGCGCTTGATCCGGGGCCCTGAAAGATTCTCCTAAACAGAGGTTTTTATAGAGCTCCAAAGAGTACATTTCCTATGTGGAGACGAGATTTTTCTGATGAGTGCCTCAGTAATCCCCCTATGCTGGTATTGGAAACCAGGCCTCTGAGGAGAGATGCCTGGAAACAAAAGCAATGGATCTGATTAGGGCCTAAGTGCCTGTCCAGTTCAATCTTATTCTATGGGTATATCTGTCTCTGGGTCTGAGTGGAGGTAGTTTCCTAACTTGTGAAAGATCATCCCTGTTTGTCCTGGGCAGCCAACACTATTCGGATGGCCCCGGGGAGCTTGGAGGTTTCTCCTAATCTATAAGGTTGTGGCCAATGGAAATGGCAGAATTCCCCTGGAGAGGGAAGCCACAGTCCTGAGGTGTGGCTCCAGGGGCCCCAGCTTGGATGGTGTGTGGGCCAGGACTTTGGGGACAGAAGTCTGAAAACACAAACTCAGCTTAGGTTTGGGGATGTATGTATGAAGGCTCGATCTACAGAACGTGAGAATTTTCCGGGCTATGAACAAAGGGCGAGTATGTGGCGCTTGCTCAGGCTTTTGTCTCTGGATTTTGTGTCAACGGTGGCCGTGGAATGTCGGGGTGTCCTCAAGGGCCATGGACAATTCTTTCTCTGGTGATTTGGCCTGATCCCAAGGGTTTGGGATCATTCTGTGGATGGGAAAAGTCCTTTCTGTATATATTTTTTTTTTACCTCAGGTGTCCCACCAAAGAGGGATTCCAGAGCAGAGCCCTGAGTCGGGTGACTAGACATCTCGAACTCTGGTTGAGATTGGGTGACTAGGGGCTTGGCAAGCCCCATATGTGGGCTGTTGTTCCAGTCACTAAGAGGCTTCACATGAGAATAGGGCTCACGCTGAGGGTCACAATATGTGTTTGTGCAAATTGTGGCCCTCAGGGATAGGTGGGACCTCATAGTCCATGCTGCTTTCTCCTACAATGAACGTTGGACAACATGCCAACCACAAGGTTTCTTGCCATGGCGAAGGAGAAGTTCTGATTCTTGCATCACGTTCACTCCTGAGCAGTGAGTGTAGATAAGGTCTAGGTTCTGAAGGTGAAAATTGAGGTTGGGTAGAGATGATGGCCTAAAGCCATTGTGGGTATGATATGCTCAGTGTACGGCCAGCTGTCCTGGTGTTGTACTGGAGGTCTGCACTCAGGCTGTGTCAGACAGGGCTTTAGTGCACAGGCTAGACTGTATAATTGGCGTATGGTCGAGTGGCATGCAGGTTGTTACTCATTTGGCGTTTCTGGTTAGCCCTATAGGGCAACATTTTTCTTCTGGAGGCCAGGCAGAGTGCTGCATTGTGTCTCCAGAATTTCCAAACTGGAGGGGTGTGGCCAGGATTCTGGGGACGGAAGTCTGAGAACACAAGATAGGCTTAGGTTTCAAGACGAGGGCCCAGCAGGCACACTCTCAAGTGCTGAATCGAGATCTCATGCTTCTGAATTCAGGGCGAGGATCAGACTTTGGCTTAGGATGGAGTTTCTGTCCATGATGGCTCATTTATGAAGGTGTGGGGCATCATGAGGAAATGGAGGTTTTCTCACAGTGTTATTGTGTGATGCTTCAAACCACAAGGATTCATTCTGCGAGACAGTCAAGACAGGTTGGTTGGATTCAAGACGTCCTATAAAGGAGTTCTCCAGAGCAGGGTTCTAAGGATGGATGCCTGGGCAGCCCGCCTCCCATTCTAACTGTCTCCTAGTGACAAGGAAGGTTTGATCTGCTGGCTCTGGGTGAGCAGCCGAGTGGGCTGATTTGAAATGGAATCTCCTGAGAATGGTTCATAATGTAAGTTTGTGTCCTTGGAGACCTTGGGATTGGGCCATGGTGCCAGCGCCCTGAAGGATCCTCCTAACCTGAGGTATTGACACAGCTCCAAAGAGCAAGTTTCCCATGTGGAGATGAGATCTGTTCTGATTGTTTCCTTAGGAAACCCCCATATTCTGATATTGGAAACCAGGCCTCTGAGGAGAGATACCTAGAAACCAAAGCAATGCATCAGAAGTTGGCTCAGGTTGGAGTTTCTGTCTATGATGGCCCCTTTATAAAGGGGAGCATCTCATGAGGCCATGTAGGTTTTCCCACGATAGGAGTTGTGAGATGCTCCAATCTGCAAGGATTCCTTCTGTGGGACAGTCAAGACCTGTTGGAAGGCTCCAGGACATCCCATATGGAACGGCGCCAGAGCAGGATTCCATGGATGGATGCCTAGAGAGTCTGCTTTGCATTCCAGTTGTCTCCTAGCGACAAGGCAGGTTTGATATTCTGCCTCTGGGGGAGTAATCGACGGGGCTGGGTTGAAATGTACTCTCCTGCCGAATGGTCATAATGCGGGTATGTGTCCATGGAGACCTTGGAATAGGACGGTTGCTCCGGCTACCTGAAGGTTTCTCCTAACTGGAGGCTTTTACAGAGCTCCAAAGGATAAGTTTCCCATGTGAAGACAAGATTTGTTCTGATTGGTATCTCTGGAATCCCCCATATGCTGGTATTGGAAAACAGGCCTCTGAGGAGAGATGCTTAGAAAAAAAAGCAATGGAACCAATTACATTCTAGGGGCCAGTCCAGTTTAATCTTCTTCTCTTGGGTTATCTGTCTACGGGTGAGTTGACGTCATTGCTCAGCTTGTGAGAGATCGCCCCTCTTTGTCCTGGGTGGCCTACAGTATTGGAATGGCCTCTGGGACTTTGGAGGTTTCTCCTTATCTGTAGGGTTGTGGCCAATGGAATGGGAAGAATTTCCTTGGAGAGGGCAGGCACAGTCCTGAGGTGTGGCTCCAGGGGCCTCAGTCTGGAGGGTGTGTGGGACAGTGATGTCAGGATAGAAGTCTGAAAACACAAACTCGTCTTAGGTTTGGGGACGTAGGTATGGCAGGCCCAATCTACAGACTATGAGGAGAATTTTTTGGGCTATGACCTAAGGCGTGAGTGTGAACGCTTGCTGAAGCTTATGTCTCTGGATTTTGTGTCAATAGTGGCCGTGGAATGTCGGGCTGGCCTCATGGGCCATGGACGAGTCTTTCTCTCTGGACCCCAATCACTTGGGATGGCCCAATCCCAAGTGATTGGGGTCATTCTGTGAGTGGGAGGAGTCCTTTCTGTGTTTATTTACCTCAAATGTCCCACCAAAGAGGGATTCCAGAGCAGAGCCCTGAGTAGGGGTGACTAGATGTCTCTACCTCTGGTTAAGATTGGATGACTTGGGGCATGGCAGGCCCCATATGCGGGCTCATGGTCCAGCCACTGAGAGGCTTTACTTGAGGACAGGGCTCAAACTGAGGGTCCCAATGTGTGTTTGAGCCCACCGCAGCTCTTAAGCATAGGCAGGGCCTCAGGGACCCTACACTACCCTCAGGGGCCCTACTACTACCCCTGTAGGACCTACAGGGGTCCTACACTGAACATTGGACAAGATGCCAACCACAAGATTCTGGCGAGAGGGAAGGAGGAGTTCTGATTTCTGCATCACGTTCACCCATGGGAAGTGAGTAGAGATAAGGTCTAGGATTCTGTAGCCTGAAAACCGAAGTTGGAAAGAGATGGCGACCTAAGGCCATGGCGGTTCAGATGTTCTCAGTGTACTGCAAGCTGTCTGGGTGTCGGTTGGGAATTCAGGCCTCAGGTTCTGTCAGAAAGGGCATTAGTGCACAGGCTAGACTATATAATTGGTGTACAGTTGAGTGACGTGCAGGTTTATCCTCATTGGAGGTTTCTGGGTAGACCCATAGGGCAATATTTTTCTTCTAGAGGGCAGGCAGAGTGCAGCACTGTGTCATCGGAAATCCCAAAATAGAGGGCGTGTGGTCCAGGAGAGTGAGTACGGAAGTCGGAGAACACTAGCTACGCTTAGGTTTTGGGGTGAGGGCACAGCAGGTACACTCTGAAGAGCTGAATCAAGATCTCGTGCATCTGAAGTCAAGGCGAAGATCAGCTGTTGGCTCAGGTTGGAGTTTCTTTCCATGATCTGCCTTCATGAAGATTGGGGACATCATGTGACCTTGGAAGCTTTCCATGATATGAGTTGTTAGGTGGTCCATGCACAAGGACTCCTGTGGGACAGTCGAGACCTGTTGGATGGCTCAAGGATATCCCATAAGGAATGACGCAAGAGCAGGGTTCTAAGGATGGATGCCTGAAGAGCCCAACTCGCATTTCAATTGTCTCCAAGCGACAAGGCAGGTTCAATCTGCTGGCTCTGGAGTAGCAACCGAGGGGGTTTAGTTGAAATGGACTCTCCTGAGGATGGGTCATAATTTGGGATTGTGTCCATGGAGATATTCAAATGGGGCAGTGGCTCCAGTGACCTGAAGTTTTCTCCTAACTGGAGGTTATGACACAGCTCCATAGAGCAAGATTCCCATGTGGAGACGAGATTTTTTCTGATAGGTAGCTCTGGAAACCCCCTTATGCTGGTATTGGAATCCAGGCCTCTGAGGAGAGATGCCTGAAAACAAAAGCAATGGATCCAATTAGGGCCTAGGTGCCTGTCTTGTTCAATATTCTTTTCTATGGATATCTGTCTAAGGTTCTGATTGGAGGTAGTGGCTCAGCTTGTGTCAGAGGGTCCCTGTATGTCCAGGACATCCTACACTATTGGGATGGCCTCAGAGATTTTGGATGATTCTCCTAATCTGTCAGGTTGTGCCACATGAATGAGCAGAATTCCCTTGGAGAGGGCAGGCACAGTCCTGAGGTGTGGCTCCATGGGGCCCAGCCTTTAGAATGTGTGGGTGAGGACAATGGAGACAGAAGTCTGAAAACACAAACTAGGCTTAGGTTTGGGGACATAGGTATGGCAGGCCCGATCTACAGACCTTGAGAATTTTGGGGGCTCTGAACAAAGGGCAAGTGTGTGGCGCTTTTTCAGGTTTTTGTCTCCGGATTTTGTGTCAATGGTGGCCGTGGAATGTCAGGCTGGCCTCATCGACCATGGACGAGTATTTCTCTCTGTGGATTTGGCCAGATTCCAAGTGTTTGGGGTCATTCTTTGGATGGTAGGAGTCCTTACTTTTTTTTTTTCTTTATCTTGGTTTTTTTTTTTTTTTTTTTTTTTACCTTATGTGTCCCACCAAAGAGGGATTCCAGAAAAGAGCTCTGAATAAGGTTGACTAGACTTCTCAAGCTCTGGCTAGGATTGGGGGAGTAGGGGCATGGCAAGTCCCATATGCAGGCTCTTGGTCCAGCCCCGGAGAGGCTTTACTTGAGGCCAGGGTTTATGCTTAGGGTCCTAATGTGTGTTTGTGCCCATCGCAGCCCTCAAGCATGTCTGAGGCCTCATGGGCCATGCTGGGTTCTCATATACTGAACGTTGGACAACATGCCAACCACAAGGTTTCTGGTCATGGGGAAGGTGAAGTTCTGATTGCTGCATCACGTACATCACTTAGTTGTGAGTGGAGATAATGTCTAGGTTCTGAAGCCTGAAGACCAAGGTTGGGAAGAGATGATGACCTAAGGCCATGGCATGTTCGATGTGTACAGTGTGAGGCCAGGTGTCTGGGTGTCGGTCACGAGGTCTGGGGTCAGGCTGTGTCAGACAGGGCATTAGTGCCCAGGCTGGACTGTATAATTGGGGTACAGTCTAGAGAATTGCAGGTTGATCCTCATTTGATGTTTCTGGGTAGACCCCTAGGGCAAAGTCTCTCTTCTGGAGGGCAGGCAGATTGCTGCATTTTGTCTCCAGAATTCCCAAAGTGGAAGGCTTGTGGGCCAGGAGTGTGAGGACGGAAGTCTGAGAACGTGAGCTGGCTTAGGTTTTGGGGCGAGGGCAAGGCAGGCACACTCTGCAGAGCTGAATTGAGATCTCATGCATCTGAAGTCAGGGCGAGGATCAGACGGGAGTTTCTGTCCATGATGTCCTCTACCTGAAGGTGGAGGCATCACGAGGCCATGGAGGTTTTCCCACGGTGCGAGTGTGTGATGCTGCAAACCACAAGGATTCCTTCTGCAGGACAGTTGAGACCTGTTGAATGGATCAAGGACACCCCATTAGGAATTTCTCCAGAATAGAGTTCTAACAACGGATACCTGGGCAACGAACTCGCATTCCAATTGTCTCCTAGTGACAAAGCAGGTTTGATCTGCTGGCACTGGGTGAGCAACGGCCAGGTTTGAGTTGAAATGGACTCTCCTGAGGATGGGTCATAATGTGGGATTGTGTCCATTGAGACATTGGAATGGGGCGGTGGCTCCAGTGACGTGAAATTTTCTCCTAACTGGAGGTTTTGACACAGTTCCATATAGCATGATTCCCATGTGGCATGCGATTTGTTCTGATTGGTAGCTCCAGAAACCCCCATGTGCTGGTATTGGAATCCAGGCCTCTGAGGAGAGATACGTGAAAACAAAAGCAATGGATCCGTTTAGGGCCTAGGTGCCTGTCCTGTTCAATCTTCTTTTCTATGGATATCTATCTACAGGTCTGATTGGAGGTAGTGGCTCAGCTTGTGGCAGATGGTCCCTGTTTGTTCCGGACATCCTACAATATTGGGGTGGCCTCGGGGACTTCGGATGTTTCTCCTAATCTGTCAGGTTGTGCCAAAGGAATGAGCAGAATTACCATGGAGAGGGCAGGCACAGTCCTGAGGTGTGGCTCCATGGGGCCAAGCCTTGAGGGTGTGTGGGCCAGGACAATGGAGACAGAAGTCTGAAAACACAAAGTTGGCTTAGGTTTGGGGACATAGGTATGGCAGGCCCGATCTACAGACCGTGAGAATTTTTCAGGCTTTGAACAAAGGGCAAGTGTGTGGCGCTTTTTCAGGCTTTTGTCTCCGGATTTTGTGTCAATGGTGGCCGTGGAATGTCAGGATGGCCTCATCAGCCATGGACGAGTATTTCTCTCTGTGAATTTGGCCCAATTCCAAGTGTTTGCGGTCATTCTTTGGACGGTAGGAGTCCTTTCTCTATTTTTTTTTTAACCTCATGTGTCCCACCAAGGAGGGATTCTAGAGAAGAGATCTGAGTAGGGTTGACTAGACTTCTCAAGCACTGGTTAAGGCTTGGGGAGTAGGGGCATGGTAATCTCCATATGTGGGCTCTTGGTCCATCCCCGGAGAGGCTTTACTTGAGGCCAGGGATCATGCTTAGGATCCTAATGTGTGTTTGTGCCCATCGCAGCCCTCAAGCATGTCTGGGGCCTCATGGGCCATGCTGGTTTCTCCTACACTGCACGTTGGACAACATGCCAACCACAGGGTTTCTGGTCATGGGGAAGGAGGAGTTCTGATTTCTGCATCACGTACATGGCATGGCAGTGAGTAGAGATAAGGTCTAGATTCTGAAGCCTGAAAACCGAGGTTGGTAAGAGATGACAACCTAAGGCCATGGTGGGTCCAATGCACTTAGTGTGCGGCCAGATGTCTGTGTCCATCATGAGGTCTGGGCTCAGGCTGTGTCAGGCAGGGCATTAGTCCCCAGGCTAGACTGTATAATTGGGGTACAGACGAGTGATGTGAAGGTTGGTCCTCATTTGGGGTTTCTGGTTGGCCCCATAGGGCAAAGATTTTCTTCTGGAGGGCAGGCAGAGTGCTGCATTCTGGCTCCAGAATTGCCAACTTCAGGGCTTGTGGGCCAGGTGTTTTAGGACAGAAGTCTGAGAACACAAGTTCAGCTTTGAATTCACAGTGGTGACATGGCAGGCACACTCTACAGACCTGAAATGAGATCTCGTGCATCTGACGTCAGGGCGAGGATCAGATGTTGGCTTAGGTTGGAGTTTCTGTACATGATGTCCCCTTCATGAAGGTGGGGGGGGCATCAGGAAACCATGGAAGATTTCCAACTTTGTGAGTGTGTGATGCTCCAAACCACAAGGATTCCGTCAGCGGGACAGTCACGACCTTTTGGATGGATCAAGGACGTCCCATAAGAAATGCTCCAAAGCACAGTTCTAATGATGGATGCCTGGGCAGTCCAACTTGCATTCCAGTTGTGTCCTAGTGAAAAGGAGGATTTGATCTGCTGTCACTGGGAGAACAACCGAGGGGGCTGAATTGAAATGGAATCTCATGAGGATCAGTCGATGTGGATTTGTGTCCATGGATCCCTTGGAATGGGGCAGTGGCTCTGTTGCCCTAAAGAATTCTCCTAACCTGAGGTTTTGATGCAGCTCCAAAGAGCAAGTTTCCCATGTAGAGACGAGATTTGTTCTGAAACCCCCACAACCTGGTATTGGAAACCAAGCATCTGGGGAACAATGCCTGGAATCCAAAGCAATGGATCTGATTACGGTCTAGGGGCCGGTCCTTTTCAATATTCTCCTCTGAGTGTCTCTGTCTAAGATTCAGAATGGAGGTCACTGCTCAGCTTGTGTCAGATCACCCATGTTTGTTGGGGGAGGCCAACACTATTGGACTGGTCTTGGGAATTGGAGGTTTCTCCTAATCTGTAAGGTTGTGGCAAATGAAACGGGCAGAGTTCCCTTGGAGAGCACTGGCACAGTCCTTAGGTGTGACACCACCTTTCTGGGTGTCATCCAGGAGGTCCAGGCTCAGGCTGTGTCAGACAGGGCATTAGTGCCAAGCTTAGACTGTATAATTGGAGTAAAGTTGAGTGGCATGCAGGTTGATCCTCATTTGGCATTTCTGGGTAGCCCCAGGGGCAACGTTTTTCTTCTGGAGGGAAGGAAGAGTGCTGCATTGTGGCGACGGAATTCTCACACTGGAGGGCTTGTGGGCCAGAATTGTGAGGAAGGAAGTGTGAGAACACAAGCTAGGCTTAGGTTTTGGGTCAAGATCATGGCAGGCACACTCTGTAGAGCTAAATCTAAATCTCATGCATCTGAAGTCAGGGCGAGGATCAGACGTAGGCTCAGGTTGAAGTTTCTGTTCAGGATGGCCCCTTCATGATGGTGGGGGGCATCATGGGACTATGGAGACTTTCCCACGATTGGCATTGTATGTTGCTCCAATCGGCAAGGATTCCTTCTACAGGACAGTCGAGACCGGTCAGATTGCTCCAGGACGTCCCATGCGGAACCACGGCAGTGCAGGGTTCTAAGGATGGATTCCTGGAGTGCCCGCCTCACATTCCTATTGTCTCCTAGTGACAAGGCAGGTTCGATCTGCTTCTTTTGGGGAGCAACCAAAGGGGATGTGTTGAAATGGACTCGCCTGCGGATGCGTCATAATGTGGGTTTGTGTCCATGGAGACCTTGGAATGGGGTGTTGGCTGCTGGGACCTGAAGGTTTCCCTTAACTGGAGGTTGTGACACAGCTCCAAAATGCATGTTTCCCATGTGGAAATGAGATTTGTTCAGACTGGTACCTCCAGAAGAACACATATGCTGGTATTGGAAACCAGGCCTCTGAGGAGAGATGCCTGGAATCAAAAGCAATGGATCTGATTAGGTCCTAGGTGCCTGTCCGGTTCAAGCTTCTTCTCTGCGGTTATCTGTCTATGGGTCTGAGTTGAGGTAGTTGCTCATCTTGGGACAGATCACCCTGTTTGCCCTGAGTGGCCAACACTATTGGGATGGCCTCAGGGACGTTGGAGTGTTCTCCTAATCTTTAGGGTTGTGGCCAATGGAATGGGCAGAATTTGCTTGGAGAAGGCAGGCACAGTCCTGAGGCATGGCTCCAGGGGCCCCACCCTGGAGGGTGTGTGGGCCAGGACAGTGGGGACAGAAATCTGAAAACCCAAACTCAGCTTAGGTTTGGGGACGTAGGTATGACAGGCCTGTGTGGAGAATTTTTCAGGCTATGAACAAAGGGCAAGTGTGAGGCATATCTCCAGGCTTTTGTCTCTAGATTTTGTGTCAATGGTGGCCATGGAATGACGGGATGGCCTCTTTGGCCATGGATGATTCTTTCTCTTTTAAGATTTGGTCAGATCCCAAGTTTTGGGGCTCATTCAGGGGATGGAGGAGACCCTTCGATATTTTTTTCCTCAGGGGTTCCAGAGCAGAGACCTGAATAGGGGTGACTAGACCTCTCAACCTCTCATTAATATTGGGGGACTAGGGATGGCAATGCGGGTTCTTGGTCCCGCCCCTGAGAGGCTTTACTTGAGGACAGGGCTCACACTGAGGGTCCCAATGTGTTTGTGCCCATTGCGCTTCTCAAGCATGGGCGGGGACTCATGGGCTACACTGGATTCTCCTACACTGAACGTTGGAAAACATGCCAACCACAAGGTTTCTTGCCTTGAGGAAGAAGGAGTTTCATTTCTGCATCACGTTCACCCCTGGGTAGTGAGTATATATAAGGTCTAGGTTCTGAAACCTGAAAACCAAGGTTGGGAAGAGATGATGACATAAAGCCATGGCGGGTCTGATGTGCTCAGTGTACAGCCAGCTGTCTGGGTGTCGGTTGGGAATTCAGACCTCAGGCTGTGCAAGACAGGGCATTAACGCCGAAGCGAAACTGTATAATTGGGGTAGAGTCAAGTGGCATGCAGGTTGATCCTCATTTGGTGTTTCTGGTTAGCCCCATAGGACAACGTTTCTCTTCTGGAGGGCAGTCAGAGTGCTGCATTGTGTCTCTCCAGAATTCCCTAACTGGAGGGCTGGTGCGCTCGGAGTGTGAGGACGAAGTCTGAGAACAATAGCTAGGTTTTGCTTCGGGGCGGGGTTTCGGCAGGCACACTCTGCAGAGTTGAATCAAGATTTCGTGCATCTGAAGTCAGGGCGAGGATTAGACGTTGGCTCAGGTTGGAGTTTCTGTCCAAGATGGCTCTTTCATGAAGGGGACGGTGCACCACGAGGCCACAGAGCTTTTCCCATGATGGGAGTTGTGAGGTGCTTCAAAGCGCAAGGATTCCGTCTGCAGGACAGCTGTGACCTGTTGGATGGCTCCAGGACGTCCCATATGGAATTACTTCAGAGTAGTTTTCTACAGATGGATGCCTAGCCAGCCCGCCTCACATTCCAATTGTCTCCTAGTGACAAGATAGGTTCGATCTGCTGGCTCTAGGGGAGCACCCAAGGGCACTGAGTTGAAATAGACTCTCCTGCAGATGGGTCCTAATGTGGGATTGTGTCCATGGAGACCTTGGAATGAGGTGGTGGCACCGGGGCCCTGAAGGTTTTTCCTAGCCGGAGGTTATGACACAGCTTGAAAGAGCACGTTTCCCATGTGGAGAAGACATTTGTTCTGACTGATGACTCAGGAAACCCCCATATGGTGGTATTGAAAACCAGGCCTCTGAGGTTCTGACATAGCTCCACGAGCAAGTTTCCAATGTGCAGACAAGACTTGCTCTGAAGGGGCCTCTGGAAACCCCATAGGCTGGTATTGGAAAACAGGCCTCTGAGAAGAGATGCCTGGAAACCAAAGCAATGGATCTGATTAGGGCCTAGGGGCCTGTCCAGTTCAATGTTCTTCTCTGGGGACATCTGTCTCCGAGTTGGTGTGGAGCTAGTTGCTCAGCTAGTGTCAGATCACCCCTGTTTGTTCCAAGCGGCCTACAATATTGGTATGATCCCAGGGACATTGGAGATTTCTCCTGATTTATATGGTTGTGGCCAATGGAATATGAAGAATTCCCTTTGAGAGGGAAGGAACAATCCTGAGGTGTGGTTCCAGGGGCCCTAGCCTGGAGGGTGTGTGTTTTCAAACAACTGTTCAAACAGCACAGGCCTACACAACCTACAGGCTCAGGCCCCTGGAGCCAAACCTGAGGACTGTACTTGCCCTCTCCAAGGGAATTGTGTGTGCCCATTCCAATGGCCACAACCCTTCTAATAGGATAAACCTCCAAAGTCCCTGATCCATCTCAATAGTGGTGACTTATGGGATGTCCTGGAGCTGTCCAACAGGTCTCAATTGTCCCGCAGAAGGAATCCATGAAGGGGGCATCCCACAACTCCCAACGTGGGAAAACCTCAATGGCCTCGAGATTCCGCTCCCTTCATGAAGCGGCCGTCATGCTCAGAAACTCCAACCTGAGCCAACGTCTGATCCTCGCCCTGACTTCAGATGCATGAGATATTGGTTCAGATCTGCAGGGGGTACCTGCCGTGCCCTCGCCCTGAAACCCAAGTCGAGCTTGTCTTCTCAGACTTCAGTCCTCACACTCCTGGCCCCGAAGTCCTCAAGTTTGGCAATTCCGGACCCACAATGCAGCACTCTGCCTGCCCTCTAGAAAAAAAATTATTGCCTCATGAGCTGCCCAGGCACCTTAAAAGAGGGTAAACCTACACAGCACTCGACTTTACCCAAATTATATAGTCTAACCTGGGCACTAATACACTGTCGAACACAACCTGAGCCCGGACCTCCTGACCAACACCCAGAAAGCTGACCGCACACTGAGCACATAAAACCCGCCATGGCCTTAGGTCATCATCTCTTCCCTACCTCAGTTTTCAGGCTTCAGAACCGAGACCTTATCTCAAATCACTTCCCAGGGGTGAGTGTGATGCAGAAATCAGAACTCCTCCTTACCCATGGCAAGAACCCTGTGGTTGGCACGTTGTCCAACGTTCAGTGTAGGAGAAACCAGCATTCACCCTGAGGCCCCGCCCATTCTTGAGTGCGACGAGGGCATACACACGCATTGTGACCCTCAGCATGAGTCCTGTCCTCTAGTAAGTCCTCTCAGTTGCTGGACCATTAGATGTCATAATGGGCTTGACATGTCCCTAGGCCCCAATTTTTAACCAAATTTCTGATGGTCCAGTCGCCCCTCCCCAGGGCTCTACTCTGGAATCCCTCATTTGTTGGGACACCTGAGGATAAAAAAGAAAAAAACAAGAATAAAAAAAAAAAAACGGACTTCTTCGATCCCACAGAATGACCACAAACTCTTTGGACGGGGCCAAACCCCCAGAGAGTAACACTCGTCCATTTCCCATGAAGTCACCCAGAAATTCCACGTCCATGAGTGACACGATATCCAGAGACAAAAACTTGAGCAGGGGCCTCACACACACCCTTCTTTCAAATCCCGAAGAGTTCTCCTCATGGTCTGTAGATCAGTCCTGCCATACCTATGACCCGAAACATAAGCCGAGTTTGTGTTTTCAGACAACTGTCCAAACAGCCCTGGCCTACACAACCTACAGGCTCAGGCCCCTGGAGCCAAACCTGAGGACTGTACTTGCCCTCTCCAAGGGAATTGTGTGTGCCCATTCCAATGGCCACAACCCTTCTAATAGGATAAACCTCCATGTCCCTGATCCATCTCAATAGTGGTGGCTTCCCAGGAAAAACAGGGGCAATCTGAGCCCAACTGAGCACCTACCTGCACTCAGATCCATAGACAGATGTCCCCAGAGGTAAAAAGGAAAGAACAGGCCCCTAGGCACTAATCAGATCCATTGCTTTGGTTTCCAGGCATCTCTCCTCAGAGGCCTGGATTTCAAAAGCAGCATATAGCTGTTTCTTGACTCACCCATCAGAAAACATCTCATCTACACATGGGAAACTTGCACGTTGGAGCTGTGTCAAAGCCTCTGTTTAGGAGAACCCTTTAGGGCCCCAGTGCCACCGTTTCATTCCAAGGTCTCCATAGACACAAAAGCACGTTAGGACCCATCCCCAGGGGTGTCCATTTCAACTCAGCGTCCTCGGTTGCTCCCCACAGATGCAGGAGATCTAACCTGTCTTGTTGCTAGGAGACAATTGGAATGCGAGGTGGGCTACCCAGCCATCCATCCTTAGAACCCTGCTCAGAATCATTGGGCTGGAGCCAAACAACAGGTCTCAATTGTCCTGCAGAAGACTCTCTGCAGTTTGGAGCTTCTCACAACTCCCATCGTGGGAAAACCCCCATGGCCTCATGATGCCCCCGCCCATTCATGAAGGGGCCATCAGGGACAGAAACTCCAACCTGAACCATCGTCTGATCCTCGCCCTGAATTCAGATGCACGAGATCTCGATTCAGGTCTGTAGATTGTGCCTGCCATGGCCTCACCCAGAAACCTAAGCCTAGCTTGTGTTCTCAGACTTTTGTCGTCAGACTACTGGCCCACAAGCCCTCCAGTTTGGCAATCCAGAACTACAATGCAGCACTCTGCCGGCCCTCCAGAAGAAAAACATTGTCCTCTGGTGCTACCCAGTAATCCCAAATGAGGATCAACCTGCACCGACCTTGGCTGTACCCTAAATACATAGGCTGACCAGGGCACTAATCCCCTTTCTGACACAGCCTGAGCCTGGACCCCCTGGCCCCTCCCAGACAGCTAGCCGCACACTGAGCACATCGAGCCGCCATGGCCTTAGGTCGTCATCTCTTCCCAACATCAGTTTTCAGGTTTCAGAACCTAGACCTCATATCCAATCACTGCCCAGGGTTGAAGGTGATGCAGAAATCAGAACTCCTTCCCCATGGCAAGAAACCTTGTGGTTGGCATGTTGTCCAACGTTCAGTGTAGTTGAAACCAGTGTGGCCCATGAGGCCCCGCCCATGCTCGCGGGCCACATTGGTCACAAACACACATTGTGACGCTCAGGCTGAGCCCAGTCCTCAAGTAAGGCCACTCAGTGGCTGGATGAAGAGATATCATATTGGGCTTGCCATGCCCCTAGGCCCCAAATTTTACCCATAGTTCAGGTTGTCCCTTCAGTCTTCCCAACGGCTTGGCTTTGGAATTCCTCTTTTGGTGGGACACCTGAGGTAACAAAACTGAAATGAGTCCTCCCATCCCACAGATTGACGAAAAGCAATTGGGAATCGGGCCAAATCCTCAGAGAGGAAGATTTGTCCTTGGCCATGAGACCTCCCCGACATTCCACGGCCATCGCTGATACAAAATCCAGAGACAAAAGCCTGAGTAAGCGCCTCAGACTCGCTCTTTCTTCATATCCTGAAGAGTTCTTCTCATGGTTTGTAGATCGGGCCTGCCATACCTACGTCCCCAAACCTAAGATGAGTTTGTGTTTTCAGACTTCTGTCCTCAAAGTCCTGGGCCACACACCCTCCAGGCTGGGGCCCCTGGAGTCACACATTAAGACTGTGCCTACCAAATCCATGGGAATTCTGCCGATGCCATTGTCCAAAACAGTAAAATTTGGAGAACCCTACAAATCCCTGAGGCCATCCCAATATTGCAGGTCGCCCGGGACAAACAAGGGCGGTCTGAAACCAGCTGAGCATCTACCTCCACTCATACCATAGATGGATGTCCCCTGAGAAGAAGATTGAACCAGACAGGACCCTAGGCCATAATCGGATACATTGCTTTGGATTACAGGCATGTCTCCTCAAAAGCCTGGATTCCAATACCAGCATAGAGGTTTACCTGAGGCACCCATCAAAACAAATCTCGTCTCCACAAGGAATCTTGTGCATCGAGCGATGTCAAAAGCTTAGGAGAATACTTCAGGGTCCCGGTGCCACCGCCCCATTTTAAGGCCCTCATGGACACAAACACACATTAGGACCCATCCTCAGGAAAGTCCATTTCAAGTCAGCCACCCCGGTTTCTCCCGCAGAGCCATCAGATCTAAAACTGTCTTGTTGCTAGGAGACAATTGGAATGCGAGGCGGGCTTCCCAGGCATCCATCCTCGAACAGTGCCCTGGAGTCATTCCTTATGGGATGTCCTGGAGCTGCCCAACAAGTCTCAATGGTCCCGCAGAAGGAATCCTTGAAGGGGGCATCCCACAACTCCCAACGTGGGAAAACCTCCATGGCCTCGAGATTCCGCTCCCTTCATGAAGGGGCCGTCATGCACAGAAACTCCAACCTGAGCCAACGTCTGATCCTCGCCCTGACTTCAGATGCATGCGATAAAGGTCCAGATCTACAGGGGTACCTGCCTTGCCCTGGCCCTGAAACCCAAGTCTAGCTTGTGTTCTCAGACTTCTGTCCTCACACTCCAGGCCCCGAAACCCGGAAGTTTCGCAATTCCAAACCAACAATGCAGCACTCTGCCTGCCCTCTAGAAAAAAAATTTGGCCTAATGAGCTGCCCAGGCACCTGATATGAGGATAAATCTACATGGCCTTCGACTGTACCCAAAGTATATAGTCTAACCTGGGCACTAATGCACTGTCTGACACAACCCGAGCTCGGACCTCCTGACCAACACCCAGACAGCTGACCGCACACTGAGCACATCAGAACCGCCATGGCCTTAGGTCATCATCTCTTCCCAACTGCGGTTTTTCAGGCCTCAGAACCTAGACCTTATCTCCAACCACTGCCCAGGGGTGCCTGTGATGCAGAAATCAGAACTCGTCCTTACCCATGGCAAGAAACCTTGTGGTTGGCATGTTGTCCAACGTTCAGTGTAGGAGAAACCAGCATTCACCCGGAGGCCCCGCCAATTCTTGAGTGCGAAGAGGGCATAAACACGCATTGTGACCCTCAGCGTGAGTCCTGTGCTCTAGTAAGTCCTCTCAGTGGCTCGACCAGTAGATGTCATAATGGGCTTGACATATCCCAGGGCCCCAATTTTTAACCAGATTTCTGGTTGTCCGGTCGGCCCTCCCCAGGGCTCTACTCTGGAATACCTCATTTGGTGAGACACCTGAGGTTAAAAAACAAAACAAAGCAAATCAACAACAACAACAAAACGGACTTCTTCCATCCCCAGAATGACCCAAAACTCTTGGGACGGGGCAAAACCCCAGAGAGTAAGACTCGTCCATTTCCCATGAAGTCACCCGGAAATTTCACGACCATGAGTGACACGATATCCAGAGACAAAAACTTGAGCACGAGCCTCACACTCGCCCTTTTTTCATATCCTGAAGAGTTCTCCTCATGGTCTGTAGATCAGTCCTGCCATACCTATGACCCGAAACATAAGCCGCGTTTGTGTTTTCAGACAACTGTCCAAACAGCTCTGGCCTACACACCCTACAGGCTCAGGCCCCTGGAGCCAAACCTGAGGACTGTACTAGCCCTCTCCAAAGGAATTGTATGTGCCCATTCTAATGGCCACAACCCTACTAATAGGATAAAACTCCAAAATACCTGAGGCCATCCCAATAGTGGTGGCTTCCCAGGACAAACAGGGGCAATCTGAGCTCATCTGAGCACCTACCTGCACTCAGACGCATAGACTGATGTCCCCAGTGGTAAAAAGGAACGAACAGGCCCCTAGGCACTAAACGGATCCATTGCTGTGGTATCCAGTCATCTCTCCTCAGAGGCCTGGATTTCAATACCAGCGTATGGCTGTTTCTTGACTCACCCATCAGAAAACATCTCATCTACATATGGGAAACTTGCACGTTGGAGCTGTGCCAAAGCCTCTGTTTGGAAAAACCCTTCAGGACCCCAGTGCCACCGCTACATTCCAAGGTCTCCATAGACACAAAAAGACATTAGGACCCATCCACAGGAGAGTCCATTTCAAATCAGCCTCCTGGGTTGCTCCCCCAGATCCAGCAGATCTAACCTGTCTTGTTGCTAGGACACAATTGGAATGCGAGGTGGGCTACCCAGCCATCCATCCTTAGAACCCTGCTCAGAAACGTTGCCCTGGAGCCAACCAACAGGTCTCAATTGTCCTGCAGAAGAATCTTTACAGTTTGGAGCTTCTCACAACTAACATCTTGGAAAAACCCCCACGGCCTCGTGGTCCCCCCGCCCCTTCATGAAGGGCCATCAGGGACAGAAACACCAACCTGAGCGATCTTCTGATCCTCGCCCTGACATCATAAGCACGAGATCTCGATTCAGGTCTGTAGATTGTTCCTGCCTTGTCCTCACCCAGAAACCTAAGCCTAGCTTGTTCTCAGATTTCCTTCCTCAGACTACTGGCCCACAAGCCTCCAGTTTGAAAACCAGAACTGTAATGCAGCACTCTTCCTGCCGTCAGGAAGATAAACATTGCCCTCTGGGGCTACCCAGAAACTCCAAATGAGGATCAACCTGCACGCCATTCGACTGTACCCCAAATATATAGGCTGACCTGGGCACTATTGCCCTTTTTGACACAGCCCGAGCCTGGATTACCTGGCCCCACACAGAAAGCTGGCCGCTCACTGAGCACATCGGACCCGCCATGGTCTTAGGTCGTCATCTCTTCCCAACCTCGGTTGTCAAGTTTCAGAACCTAGACCTTATCTCCAATCACTGCCCAGGCTTGAAAGTGATGCAGAAATCACAACTCCTTCCCCGTGGCAAGAAACCATGTGGTTGGCATGTTGCCCAACGTTCAGTGTAGTTGAAACCAGTGTGGCCCATGAGGCCCCGCTCATGTTTGCGGGCCACATTGGTCAAAACCACACATTGTGACCCTCACCCTGATCCCAGTCCTCAATAAGGCCTCTCAGTGGCTGGATGAAGAGATAGCATATTGGGCTTGCCATGCCCCTAGGCCCCAAATTTTACCCATAGTTCGGGTTCTCCCTTCACTTTTCCCCAGGGCTCTGCTTTGGAATTCCTCTTTTGGCGGGACACCTGAGGTAACAAACCTGAAAGGAGTCCTCCCAATCCACAGATTGACGAAAAACAATTGGGAACGGGCTAAATCCACAGAGAGGAAGATTCGTCCATGGCAATGAGGCCTCCCCGACATTCCACGGCCATCTCTGATGCAAAATCCAGAAACAAAAGCCTGAGCAAGCGCCTCAGACTCGCTCTTTCTTCATATGCGGAAGAGTTCTTCTCATGGTTTATAGATCGGGCCTGCCATACCTACGTCCCCAAACCTAAGCTGAGTTTGTGTTTTCAGACTTCTGTCCTCAAAGTCCTGGGCCACACACCCTCCAGGCTGGGGCCCCTGGAGTCACACATTAGGACTGTGCCTACCCAATCCATGGGAATTCTGCCGATGCCATTGTCCAAAACAGTAAAATTTGGAGCACCCTACAAATCCCTGAGGCCATCCCAATATTGCAGGTCGCCCGGGACAAACAAGGGCGGTCTGATACCAGCTGAGCATCTACCTCCACTCATACCATAGATGGATGTCCCCTGAGAAGAAGATTGAACCAGACAGGACCCTAGGCCATAATCGGATACATTGCTTTGGATTACAGGCATGTCTCCTCAAAAGCCTGGATTCCAATACCAGCATAGAGGTTTTCCTGAGGCACCCATCTAAACAAATCTCGTCTCCACAAGGAACCTTGTGCATCGAGCTATGTCAAAAGCTTAGGAGAATACTTCAGGGTCCCGGTGCCACCGCCCCATTTGAAGGCCCTCATGGACACAAACACACATTAGGACCCATCCTCAGGAAAGTCCATTTCAAGTCAGCCACCCCGGTTTCTCCCGCAGAGCCATCAGATCTAAAACTGTCTTGTTGCTAGGAGACAATTGGAATGCGAGGCGGGCTTCCCAGGCATCCATCCTCGAACGGTGCCCTGGAGTCATTCCATATGGGATGTCCTGGAGCTGCCCAACAACTCTCAATTGTCCCGCAGAAGGAATCCTTGAAGGGGGCAACCCACAAGTCCCAACGTGGGAAAACCTCCATGGCCTCGAGATTCCGCTCCCTTCATGAAGGGGCCGTCATGCACAGAAACTCCAACCTGAGCCAACGTCTGATCCTCGCCCTGACTTCAGATGCATGCGATAAAGGTTCAGATCTACAGGGGTACCTGCCATGCCCTGGCCCTGAAACCCAAGTCTAGCTTGTGTTCTCAGACTTCCGTCCTCACACTCCAGGCCCCGAAGCCCGGAAGTTTCGCAATTCCAGACCCACAATGCAGCACTCTGCCTGCCCTCTAGAAAAAAAATTTGGCCTAATGAGCTGCCCAGGCACCTGATATGAGGATAAATCTACATGGCATTCGACTGTACCCAAAGTATATAGACTAACCTGGGCACTAATGCACTGTCTGACACAACCTGAGCTCGGACCTCCTGACCAACACCCAGACAGCTGACCGCACACTGAGCACATCAGAACCGCCATGGCCTTAGGTCATCATCTCTTCCCAACTGCGGTTTTTCAGGCTTCAGAACCTAGACCTTATCTCCAACCACTGCCCAGGGGTGCATGTGATGCAGAAATCAGAACTCGTCCTTACCCATGGCAAGAAACCTTGTGGTTGGCATGTTGTCCAACGTTCAGTGTAGGAGAAACCAGCATTCACCCGGAGGCCCCGCCAATTCTTGAGTGCGAAGAGGGCATAAACACGCATTGTGACCCTCAGCGTGAGTCCTGTGCTCTAGTAAGTCCTCTCAGTGGCTCGACCAGTAGATGTCATAATGGGCTTGACATATCCCAGGGCCCCAATTTTTAACCAGATTTCTGGTTGTCCGGTCGGCCCTCCCCAGGGCTCTACTCTGGAATACCTCATTTGGTGAGACACCTGAGGTTAAAAAACAAAACAAAGCAAATCAACAACAACAACAAAACGGACTTCTTCCATCCCCAGAATGACCCAAAACTCTTGGGACGGGGCAAAACCCCAGAGAGTAAGACTCGTCCATTTCCCATGAAGTCACCCGGAAATTTCACGACCATGAGTGACACGATATCCAGAGACAAAAACTTGAGCACGAGCCTCACACTCGCCCTTTTTTCATATCCCAAAGAGTTCTCCTCATGGTCTGTAGATCAGTCCTGCCATACCTATGACCCGAAACATAAGCCGAGTTTGTGTTTTCAGACACCTGTCCAAACAGCTCTGGCCTACACACCCTACAGGCTCAGGCCCCTGGAGCCAAACCTGAGGACTGTACTTGCCCTCTCCAAGGGAATTGTATGTGCCCATTCCAATGGCCACAACCCTACTAATAGGATAAACCTCCAAACTGCCTGAGGCCATCCCAATAATGGTGGCTTCCCAGGACAAACAGGGGCAATCTGAGCTCATCTGAGCACCTACCTGCACTCAGACGCATAGACTGATGTCCCCAGAGGTAAAAAGGAATGAACAGGCCCCTAGGCACTAAACGGATCCATTGCTGTGGTATCCAGTCATCTCTCCTCAGAGGCCTGGATTTCAATACCAGCGTATGGCTGTTTCTTGACTCACCCATCAGAAAACATCTCATCTACATATGGGAAACTTGCACGTTGGAGCTGTGCCAAAGCCTCTGTTTGGAAAAACCCTTCAGGACCCCAGTGCCACCGCTACATTCCAAGGTCTCCATAGACACAAAAAGACATTAGGACCCATCCACAGGAGAGTCCATTTCAACTAAGCCTCCTGGGTTGCTCCCCCAGATCCAGCAGATCTAACCTGTCTTGTTGCTAGGACACAATTGGAATGCGAGGTGGGCTACCCAGACATCCATCCTTAGAACCCTGCTCGGAATCGTTGCCCTGGAGCCAACCAACAGGTCTCAATTGTCCTGCAGAAGAATCTTTGCAGTTTGGAGCTTCTCACAACTAACATTGTGGGAAAACCCCCACGGCCTCGTGACCCCCCGCCCCTTCATGAAGGGCCATCAGGGACAGATACACCAAACTGAGCGATCTTCTGATCCTCGCCCTGACATCATAAGCACGAGATCTCGATTCAGGTCTGTAGATTGTTCCTGCCTTGTCCTCACCCAGAAACCTAAGCCTAGCTTGTTCTCAGATTTCCTTCCTCAGACTACTGGCCCACAAGACTCCAGTTTGAAAACCAGAATTATAATGCAGCACTCTTCCTGCCCTCAGGAAGAAAAACATTGCCCTCTGGGGCTACCCAGAAAGTCCAAATGAGGATCAACCTGCACGCCATTCGACTGTACCCCAAATATATAGGCTGACCTGGGCACTCTTGCCCTTTTTGACACACCCCGAGCCTGGATTACCTGGCCCACACAGAAAGCTGGCCGCTCAGTGAGCACATCGGACCCGCCATGGTCTTAGGTCGTCAACTATTCCCAACCTCGGTTGTCAAGTTTCAGAACCTAGACCTTATCTCCAATCACTGCCCAGGCTTGAAAGTGATGCAGAAATCACAACTCCTTCCCCGTGGCAAGAAACCATGTGGTTGGCATTAGGTCCAACGTTCAGTGTAGTTGGAACCAGTGAGGCCCATGAGGCCCCGATCATGTTTGCGGGCCACATTGGTCAAAACCACACATTGTGACCCTCAGCCTGAGCCCAGGCTTCAGGTAAGACCTCTCAGTGGCTGGATGAAGAGACAGCATATTGGGCTTGTCATGCCCCTAGGACCCAAGATTTAACCATAGTTCGGTTTGTCCCTTCACTCTTCCCCAGGGCTCTGCTTTGGAATTCCTCTTTTGGTGGGATACCTGAGGTATCAAACCTGAAAGGAGTCCTCCCATCCCACAGATTGACGAAAAACAATTGGAATCGCGCCAAATCCACAGAGAGGAAGATTCTTCCATGGCCCATGAGGCCTCCCCAACATTCCACGGCCATCGGTGATTCAAAATCCAGAGAAAAAGCCTGAGCATTCGCCTCAGACTCGCTCATTCTTCATATCCTGAAGGGTTCTTCTCCTGGTTTGTAGATCGGGCGTGCCATACCTACGTCCCCAAACCTAAGCTGAGTTTGTGTTTTCAGACTTCTGTCCTCAAAGTTCTAGGCCACACTCCCTCCAGGCTGGGGCCCCTGGAGCCACACATTAGGACTGCGCCCACCCAATCCATGGGAATTCTGCCCATTCCATTGTCAAAAATCGTACAAATTAGTAGAACCCTCCAAAGTCCTTGAGGCCATCCCAATAGTGTAGGTCGCCCGGGACAAAAAAAAGCGGTTGATACCAGCTGAGCATCTACCTCCACTCATTCCATAGATGGATATCCCCAGAGAAGAAGATTGAACCAGACAGGACCCGAGGCCATTATCAGATCCATTGCTTTGGTTTACAGGCATTTCTCCTCAAAAGCCTGGATTCCAATACCAGCAGAGGGGATTTCCTGAGGCACCCATTAGAACAAATCTCGTCTCCACAAGGAATCTTGTGCATGGGAGCTATGACAAAAGCTTAGGAGAATACTTCAGGGCCCCGGTGCCATCGCCCTTTCCAAGGCCCTCATGGACACAAACACACATTAGGACCCATCCTCAGGAAAGTCCATTTCAACTCAGCCACCCCGGTTGCTCCCGCATATCCATTAGAGCTAAACTGTCTTGTTGCTAGGAGACAATTGGAATGAGAGGCGGACTTCCCAGGCATCCATATTCGAACGGTGCTCTGGAGTCATTCCATATGGGAAGTCCTGGAGTTTTCACCAGGTCTCAATTGTCCCGCAGAAGGAATCCTTGAAGGGGGCAACGCACATCTACCAACGTGGAAAACCTCCATGGCCTCGAGATTCCGCTCCCTTCATGAAGGGGCCGTCATGCACAGAAACTCCAACCTGAGCCAACGTCTGATCCTCGCCCGGACTTCAGATGCGTGAGATATTGGTTGAGATCTGCAGGGGGTACCTGCCGTGCCCTCACCCTGAATCCGAAGTCGAGCTTGTGTTCTCAGACTTCCGTGCTCACTCTCCTGGTCCCGAAGCCCACAAGATTGGCAATTCCGGACCGACAATGAAGCACTCTGTCTGCCTTCTAGAAAAAATATATTGCCTAATGAGCTGCCCAGGCAGCTTAAATGAGGATCAACCTACACGGCACTCGAATGTACCTAAATTATATAGTCTAACCTGGGCACTAATGCACTGTCTGACACAACCTGAGCCCGGACCTCCTGACCAACACCCAGACAGCTGACCGCACACTGAGCACATCAGACCCGCCATGGCCTTAGGTTATCATCTCTTCCCTACCTCAGTTTTCAGGCTTCAGAACCGAGACCTTATCTCCAATCACTGCCCAGGGGTGACTCTGATGCAGACATCAGAACTCTTCCTGACCCACGGCAAGAAACCTTGTGGTTGGCCTGTTTTCCAACGTTCAGTGTAGGAGAAAACATCTTTCACCCTGAGGCCCCGCCCATTGTTGAGGGCGACGAGAGCATAAACACGCATTGTGACCTCAGCGTGAGTCCTGTCCTCTAGTAAGTCCTCTCAGTGGCTGGACCATTAGATGTCATAATGGGCTTGACATGTCCCTAGGCCCCAATTTTTAACCAGATTTCTGCTTGTCTAGTCGCCCCTCCCCAGGGCTCTACTCTGGAATCCCTCATTTGGTGGGACATCTGAGGTTGAAAAACAAAATGAAACAAATCAACAACAACAAAAAAACGGACGTCTTCCATCCCCAGAATGAGCCCAAACTCTTTGGACGGGGCCGAACCCCCAGAGAGTAAGACTCGTCCATTTCCCATGAAGTCACCCGGCAATTTCACGACCATGAGTGACACGATATCCAGAGATAAAAACTTGAGCAAGAGCCTCACACTCGCCCTTTTTTCATATCCCGAAGAGTTCTCCTCATGGTCTGTAGATCAGTCCTGCCATACCTATGACCCGAAACATAAGCCGAGTTTGTGTTTTCAGAGAACTGTCCAAACAGCTCTGGCCTAAACACCTTCAGTCTCAGGCCCCTCGAGCCAAACCTGAGGACTGTACTTGCCCTCTCCAAGGGAATTGTATGTGCCCATTCCAATGGCCACAACCCTACTAATAGGATAAACCTCCAAAGTCCCTGACGCCATCCCAATAGTTGTGGCTTCCCAGGACAAACAGGGGCAATCTGAGCCCATCGGAGCACCTACCTGCACTCAGACCCGTAGACTGATGTCCCCAGAGGTAAAAAGGAACGAACAGGCCCCTAGGCACTAATCAGATCCATTGCTTTGGTTTCCAGGCATCTCTCCTCAGAGGCCTGGATTTCAATACCAGCATATGGCTGTTTCTTGACTCACCCATCAGAACAAATCTCATCTACACATGGGAAACATGCACGTTGGAGCTGTGTCAAAGTCTCTGTTTAGGAGAACCCTTCAGGGCCCCAGTGCCACCGCTTTATTCCAAGGTCTCCATAGACACAAAAACATATTTGGACACATCCACAGGAGAGTCCATGTCAACTCAGCCTCCTCGGGTGCTCCCCCACATCCAGCAGATCTAACCTGTCTTGTTGCTTGGAGACAATTGGAATGTGAGGTGGGCTACCCAGCCATCCATCCTTTTTTTTTTTAATTTTATTTATTTATTTGACAGAGAGAAATCACAAGTAGACGGAGAGGCAGGCAGAGAGAGAGAGGGAAGCAGGCTCCCTGCCGAGCAGAGAGCCCGATGCGGGACTCGATCCCAGGACCCTGAGATCATGACCTGAGCCGAAGGCAGCGGCTTAACCACTGAGCCACCCAGGCGCCCCCAGCCATCCATCCTTAGAACCCTGCTCTGAATCGTTGGCCTGGAGCCAACCAACAGGTCTCAATTGTCCTGCAGAAGAATCTTGGCAGTTTGGAGCTTCTCACAACTCCCATTTTGGGAAAACCCCCATGGCCTCGTGATCCACCCCCCTTCAAGAAGGGGCCATAAGGGACAGAAAGTCCAACCTGAGCGATCGTCTGATCCTTGCCCTGACTTCAGATGCACGAGATCTCGATGGAGGTCTGTAGATTGTGCCTGCCATATCCTCACCCAGAAACCTAGCCCTAGCTTGGGTTCTCAGACTTCCGTCCTCATACTACTGGACCAAAAGCCATCCAGTTTTGCAATCCAGAACTACAATGCCGCACTCTGCCTGCCCTCCAGAAGAAAAACAAGGCCCTCTGGGGCTACCCAGAAACCCCAAATTTGGATCAACCTGCACGCCATTCGGCTGTACCCCAAATATATAGGCTGACCTGGGCACTATTGCCCTTTCTGACCCAGCCTGAGCCTGGACCTCCTGGCCCCACCCAGACAGCTGGCCGCACACTGAGCACATCGGAACTGCCATGGCCTTAGGTCATCATCGCTCCTCAACCTCGGTTTCCAGGCTTCAGAACCTAGACATGATCTCCAATCACTGCCCTGGTTTCAAAATGATGCAAAATCAGAACTCTTTCCCCATGGCAAGAAACCTTGTGGTTGGAATGTTGTCCAACATTCATTGTAGTAGAAATCAGTGTGGCCCATGAGGCCCCGCCCATGCTTGCAGGCCACATTGGTCACAAACAGACATTGTGACCCTCAGCCTGAGCCCAGTCTTCAGGTAAGACCTCTCAGTGGCTGGATGAAGAGACAGCATATTGGGCTTGTCATGCCCCTAGGCCCCAAGTTTTAACCATAGTTCGGTTTGTCCCTTCACTCTTCCCCAGGGCTCTGCTTTGGAA
This sequence comes from Mustela nivalis, assembly GCF_964662115.1. Classification (NCBI taxonomy): domain Eukaryota; kingdom Metazoa; phylum Chordata; class Mammalia; order Carnivora; family Mustelidae; genus Mustela; species Mustela nivalis. The sequence goes on from NW_028136516.1 coordinate 1,911,732, forward strand.
TTCCTCTTTTGGTGGGATACCTGAGGTAACAAACCTGAAAGGAGTCCTCCCATCCCACAGATTGACGAGAAACAATTGGGATCGCGCCAAATCCACAGAGAGGAAGATTCTTACATGGACATGAGGCCTCCCCAACATTCCACGGCCATCGGTGATTCAAAATCCAGAGAAAAAGCCTGAGCATGCGCCTCAGACTCGCTCATTCTTCATATCCTGAAGAGTTCTTCTCCTGGTTTGTAGATCGGCGTGCCATACCTACGTCCCCAAACCTAAGCTGAGTTTGTGTTTTCAGACATCTGTCCTCAAAGTTCTAGGCCACACTCCCTCCAGGCTGGGGCCCCTGGAGCCACACATTAGGACTGCGCCCACCCAATCCATGGGAATTCTGCCCATTCCATTGTCAAAAATCGTACAAATTAGTAGAACCCTCCAAAGTCCCTGAGGCCATCCCAATAGTGTAGGTCGCCCGGGACAAAAAAAGGCGGTTGATACCAGCTGAGCATCTACCTCCACTCATACCATAGATGGATATCCCCAGAGAAGAAGATTGAACCAGACAGGATTCGAGGCCATTATCGGATCCTTTGCTTTGGTTTACAGGCATGTCTCCTCAAAAGCCTGGATTCAAATACCAGCAGAAGGGATTTCCAGAGGCACCCATCAGAACAAATCTCGTCTCCACAATGAATTTTGTGCATGGGAGCTATGTCAAAAGCTTAGGAGAATACTTCAGGGTCCCGGTGCCATCGCCCCATTCCAAGGCCCTCATGGACACAAACACACATTAGGACCCATCCTCAGGAAAGTCCATTTCAACTCAGCCACCCCGGTTGCTCCCGCATATCCATTAGAGCTAAACTGTCTTGTTGCTAGGAGACAATTGGAATGAGAGGCGGACTTCCCAGGCATCCATATTCGAATGGTGCTCTGGAGTCATTCCATATGGGAAGTCCTGGAGTTTCCACCAGGTATCAATTGTCCCGCAGAGGAATCCTTGAAGGGGGCATCGCACATCTACCAACGTGGAAAACCTCCATGGCCTCGAGATTCCGCTCCCTTCATGAAGGGGCCGTCATGCACAGAAACTCCAACCTGAGCCAACGTCTGATCCTCGCCCGGACTTCAGATGCGTGAGATATTGGTTGAGATCAGCAGGGGGTACCTGCCGTGCCCTCACCCTGAATCCGAAGTCTAGCTTGTGTTCTCAGACTTCTGTGCTCACTCTCCTGGCCCCGAAGCCCTCAAGTTTGGCAATTCCGGACCGACAATGAAGCACTCTGCCTGCCTTCTAGAAAAAATATATTGCCTAATGAGCTGCCCAGGCAGCTTAAATGAGGATCAACCTACACGGCACTCGAATGTACCTAAATTATATAGTCTAACCTGGGCACTAATGCACTGTCTGACACAACCTGAGCCCGGACCTCCTGACCATCACCCAGACAGCTGACCGCACACTGAGCACATCAGACCCGACATGGCCTTAGGTCATCATCTCTTCCCTACCTCAGTTTTCAGGCTCCAGAAACGAGACCTTATCTCCAATCACTGCCCAGGGGTGACTCTGATGCAGACATCAGAACTCTTCCTGACCCACGGCAAGAAACCTTGGGTTGGCCTGTTTTCCAACGTTCAGTGTAGGAGAAAACCTCTTTCACCCTGAGGCCCCGCCCATTCTTGAGGGCGACGAGAGCATAAACACGCATTGTGACCTCAGCGTGAGTCCTGTCCTCTAGTAAGTCCTCTCAGTGGCTGGACCATTAGATGTCATAATGGGCTTGACATGTCCCTAGGCCCCAATTTTTAACCAGATTTCTGGTTGTCTAGTCGCCCCTCCCCAGGGCTCTACTCTGGAATCCCTCATTTGGTGCGACATCTGAGGTTGAAAAACAAAATGAAACAAATCAACAACAACAAAAAAACGGACTTCTTCCATCCCCAGAATGACCCCAAACCTTTGGACGGGGCCGAACCCCCAGAGAGTAAGATTGGTCCATTTCCCTTGAAGTCACCCAGCAATTTCCCGACCATGAGTGACACGATATCCAGAGACAAAAACTTGAGTAAGAGCCTCACACTCGCCCTTTTTTCATATCCCGAAGAGTTCTCCTCATGGTCTGTAGATCAGTCCTGCCATACCTATGACCCGAAACATAAGCCGCGTTTGTGTTTTCAGACAACTGTCCAAACAGCTCTGGCCTAAACACCCTTCAGTCTCAGGCCCCTGGAGCCAAACCTGAGGACTGTACTTGCCCTCTCCAAGGGAATTGTATGTGCCCATTCCAATGGCCACAAACCTACTAATAGGATAAAACTCCAAAGTCCCTGACGCCATCCCAATAGTTGTGGCTTCCCAGGACAAACAGGGGCAATCTGAGCCCATCGGAGCACCTACCTGCACTCAGACCCGTAGACTGATGTCCCCAGAGGTAAAAAGGAACGAACAGGCCCCTAGGCACTAATCAGATCCATTGCTTTGGTTTTCAGGCATCTCTCCTCAGAGGCCGGGATTTCAATACCAGCATATGGCTGTTTCTTGACTCACCCTTCAGAACAAATCTCATCTACACATGGGAAACATGCACGTTGGAGCTGTGTCAAAGCCTCTGTTTAGGAGAACTTTTCAGGGCCCCAGTGCCACCGCTTTATTCCAAGGTCTCCATAGACACAAAAACATATTTGAATACATCCACAGGACAGTCCTTGTCAACTCAGCCTCCTCGGTTGCTCCCCCACATCCAGCTGATCTAACCTGTCTTGTTGCTTGGAGACAATTGGAATGAGAGGTGGGCTACCAAGCCATCCATCCTTAGAACCCTGCTCGGAATCGTTGGCCTGGAGCCAACCAACAGGTTTCAATTGTCCTGCAGAAGAATCTTTGCAGTTTGGAGCTTCTCACAACTCCCATCGTGGGAAAACCCCCATGGCCTCGTGATCCACCCCCCCTTCAAGAAGGGGCCATCAGGGACAGAAAGTCCAACCTGAGCGATCGTCTGATCCTTACCCTGACTTCAGATGCACGAGATCTCGATGGAGGTCTGTAGATTGTGCCTGCCATATCCTCAGCCAGAAACCTAGGACTAGCTTGGGTTCTCAGACTTCAGTCCTCAGACTACTGGACCAAAAGCCCTTCAGTTTGGCAATCAAGAACTACAATGCCGCACTCTGCCTGCCCTCCAGAAGAAAAACATTGCCCTCTGGGGCTACCCAGAAACCCCTATTTTGGATCAACCTGCACGCCATTCGGCTGTACCCCAAATATATAGGCTGACCTGCGCACTATTGCCCTTTCTGACCCAGCCTGAGCCTGGACCTCCTGGCCCCACCCAGACAGCTGGCCGCACACTGAGCACATCGGACACGCCATGGCCTTAGGTCATCATCACTCCTCAACCTCGGTTTCCAGGCTTCAGAACCTAGACCTGATCTCCAATCACTGCCCTGCTTTCAAAATGATGCAAAATCAGAACTCTTTCTCCATGGCAAAAAACCTTGTGGTTGGAATGTTGTCCAACATTCATTGTAGTAGAAACCAGTGTGGCCCATGAGGCCCCGCCCATGCTTGCGGGCCACATTGGTCACAAACACACATTGTGACCCTCAGCCTGAGCCCAGTCTTCAGCTAAGACCTCTCAGTGGCTGGATGAAGAGACAGCATATTGGGCTTGTCATGCCCCTAGGCCCCAAGTTTTAACCATAGTTCGGTTTGTCCCTTCACTCTTCCCCAGGGCTCTGCTTTGGAATTTTTCTTTTGGAGGGACACCTGAGGTAACAAACCTGAAAGGAGTCCTCCCATCCAACAGATTAACGAGAAACAATTGGGATCGCGCCAAATCCACAGAGAGCAAGATTCTTACATGGACATGAGGCCTCCCCAACATTCCACGGCCATCAGTAATTCAAAATCCAGAGAAAAAGCCTGAGCATGCGCCTCAGACTCGCTCATTCTTCATATCCTGAAGAGTTCTTCTCCTGGTTTGTAGATCGGGCGTGCCATACCTACGTCCCCAAACCTAAGCTGAGTTTGTGTTTTCAGACTTCTGTCCTCAAAGTTCTAGGCCACACTCCCTCCAGGCTGGGGCCCCTGGAGCCACACATTAGGACTGCGCCCACCCAATCCATGGGAATTCTGCCCATTCCATTGTCAAAAATCGTACAAATTAGTAGAACCCTCCAAAGTCCTTGAGGCCATCCCAATAGTGTAGGTCGCCCGGGACAAAAAAAAAGCGGTTGATACCAGCTGAGCATCTACCTCCACTCATTCCATAGATGGATATCCCCAGAGAAGAAGATTGAACCAGACAGTACCCGAGGCCATTATCAGATCCATTGATTTGGTTTACAGGCATTTCTCCTCAAAAGCCTGGATTCCAATACCAGCAGAGGTGATTTCCTGAGGCACCCATCAGAACAAATCTCGTCTCCAAAAGGAATCTTGTGCATGGGAGCTATGACAAAAGCTTAGGAGAATACTTCAGGGTCCCGGTGCCATCGCCCCATTCCAAGGCCCTCATGGACACAAACACACATTAGGACCCATCCTCAGGAAAGTCCATTTCAACTCAGCCACCCCGGTTGCTCCCGCATATCCATTAGAGCTAAACTGTCTTGTTGCTAGGAGACAATTGGAATACGAGGTGGAATTCCCAGGCATCCATATTCGAACGGTGCTCTGGAGTCATTCCATATGGGAAGTCCTGGAGTTTCCACCAGGTCTCAATTGTCCCGCAGAAGGAATCCTTGAAGGGGGCATCGCACATCTACCAACGTGGAAAACCTCCATGGCCTCGAGATTCCTCTCCCTTCATGAAGGGGCCGTCATGCACAGAAACTCCAACCTGAGCCAACGTCTGATCCTCGCCCGGACTTCAGATGCGTGAGATATTGGTTGAGATCTGCAGGGGGTACCTGCCGTGCCCTCACCCTGAATCCGAAGTCTAGCTTGTGTTCTCAGACTTCCGTGCTCACTCTCCTGGCCCCGAAGCCCTCAAGTTTGGCAATTCCGGACCGACAATGAAGCACTCTGCCTGCCTTCTAGAAAAAATATATTGCCTAATGAGCTGCCCAGGCAGCTTAAATGAGGATCAACCTACACGGCACTCGAATGTACCTAAATTATATAGTCTAACCTGGGCACTAATGAACTGTCTGACACAACCTGAGCCCGGACCTCCTGACCAACACCCAGATAGCTGACCGCACACTGAGCACATCAGACCCACCATGGACTTAGGTCATCATCTCTTCCCTACCTCAGTTTTCAGGCTTCAGAACCGAGACCTTATCTCCAATCACTACCCAGGGGTGACTCTGATGGAGACATCAGAACTCATCCTGACCCACGGCAAGAAACCTTGTGGTTGGCCTGTTTTCCAACGTTCAGTGTAGGAGAAAACATCTTTCACCCTGAGGCCCCGCCCATTCTTGAGTGCGATGAGAGCATAAACAGGCATTGAGACCTCAGCGTGAGTCCTGTCCTCTAGTAAGTCCTCTCAGTGGCTGGAACATTAGATGTCATAATGGGCTTGACATGTCCCTAGGCCCCAATTTTTAACCAGATTTCTCGTTGTCTAGTCACCCCTCCCCAGGGCTCTACTCTGGAATCCCTCATTTGGTGGGACATCTGAGGTTGAAAAACAAAATGAAACAAATCAAAAACAACAAAAAAACGGACTTCTTCCATCCCCAGAATGACCCCAAACTCTTTGGACGGGGCCGAACCCCCAGAGAGTAAGACTCGTCCATTTCCCATGAAGTCACCCGGCAATTTCCCGACCATGAGTGACACGATATCCAGAGACAAAAACTTGAGCAAGAGCCTCACACTCGCCCTTTTTTCATATCCCGAAGAGTTCTCCTCATGGTCTGTAGATCAGTCCTGCCATACCTATGACCCGAAACATAAGCCGCGTTTGTGTTTTCAGACAACTGTCCAAACAGCTCTGGCCTACACACCCTTCAGTCTCAGGCCCCTGGAGCCAAACCTGAGGACTGTACTTGCCCTCTCCAAGGGAATTGTATGTGCCCATTCCAATGGCCACAACCCTACTAATAGGATAAACCTCCAAAGTCCCTGACGCCATCCCATAGTTGTGGCTTCCCAGGACAAACAGGGGCAATCTGAGCCCATCGGAGCACCTACCTGCACTCAGACCCGTAGACTGATGTCCCCAGAGGTAAAAACAAAAACGAACAGACCCCTAGGCACTAATCGGATCCATTGCTTTGGTTTCCAGGCATCTCTCCTCAGAGGCCTGGATTTCAATACCAGCATATGGCTGTTTCTTGACTCACCCATCAGAACAAATCTCATCAACACATGGGAAAAATGCACGTTGGAGCTGTGTCAAAGCCTCTGTTTAGGAGAACCCTTCAGGGCCCCAGTGCCACCGCTTTATTCCAAGTTCTACATTGACACAAAAACATATTTAGACACATCCACAGGAGAGTCCATGTCAACTCAGCCTCCTCGTGTGCTCCCCCACATCCAGCAGATCTAACCTGTCTTGTTGCTTGGAGACAATTGGAATGTGAGGCGGGCTACCCAGCCATCCATCCTTAGAACCCTGCTCGGAATCGTTGGCCAGGAGCCAACCAACAGGTCTCAATTGTCCGGCAGAAGAATTTGGCAGTTTGGAGCTTCTCACAACTCCCATCGTGGGAAAACCCCCATGGCCTCGTGATCCACCCCCCCTTCAAGAAGGGGCCATAAGGGACAGAAAGTCCAGCCTGAGCGATCATCTGATCCTTGCCCTGAATTGAGATGAACTAGATCTCGATGGAGGTATGTAGATTGTGCCTGCCATATCCTCACCCAGAAACCTAGGCCTAGCTTGGGTTCTCAGACTTCCGTCCTCAGACTACTGGACCAAAAGCCCTCCAGTTTGGCAATCCAGAACTACAATGCAGCACTCTGCCTGCCCTCCAGAAGAAAAACATTGCCCTCTGGGGCTACCCAGAAACCCCAAATGAGGATCAACCTGCACGCAATTCGGCTGTACCCCAAATATATAGGCTGACTGGGCACTATTGCCCTTTCTGACCCAGCCTGAGCCTGGACCTCCTGGCCCCACCCAGACAGCTGGCCGCACACTGAGCACATCGGACCCGCCATGGCCTTAGGTCATCATCGCTCCTCAACCTCGGTTTCCAGGCTTCAGAACCTAGACCTGATCTCCAATCACTGCCCTGGTTTCAAAATGATGCAAAATCAGAACTCTTTCCCCATGGCAAGAAACCTTGTGGTTGGAATGTTGTCCAACATTCATTGTAGTAGAAACCAGTGTGGCCCATGAGGCCCCGCCCATGCTTGCGGGCCACATTGGTCACAAACAAACATTGTGACCCTCAGCCTGAGCCCAGTCTTCAGCTAAGACCTCTCAGTGGCTGGATGAAGAGACAGCATATTGGGCTTGTCATGCCCCTAGGCCCCAAGTTTTAACCATAGTTCGGTTTGTCCCTTCACTCTTCCCCAGGGCTCTGCTTTGTAATTCCTCTTTTGGTGGGACACCTGAGGTAACAAACCTGAAAGGAGTACTCCCATCCCACAGATTGACGAGAAACAATTGGGATCACGCCAAATCCACAGAGAGGAAGATTCTTACATGGACATGAGGCCTCCCCAACATTCCACGGCCATCGCTGATACAAAATCCAGAAAAAGCCTGAGCATGCGCCTCAGACTCGCTCATTCTTCATATCCTGAAGAGTTCTTCTCCTGGTTTGTAGATCGGTCGTGCCATACCTACGTCCCCAAACCTAAGCTGAGTTTGTGTTTTCAGACTTCTGTCTTCAAAGTTATAGGCCACACTCCCTCCAGGCTGGGGCCCCTGGAGCCACACATTAGGACTGCGCCCACCCAATCCATTGTCAAAAATCGTACAAATTAGTAGAACCCTCCAAAATCCCTGAGGCCATCCCAATAGTTTAGGTCGCCCGGGACAAAAAAAGGCGGTTGATACCAGCTGAGCATCTACGTCCACTCATACCATAGATGGATGTCCCCAGAGAAGAAGATTAAACCAGACAGGACCCGAGGCCATTATCGGATCCATTGCTTTCGTTTACAGACATGTCTCCTCAAAAGCCTGGATACCAATACCAGCAGAGGGGATTTCCTGAAGCACCCATCAGAACAAATCTCGTCTCCACAAAGAATCTTGTGCATGGGAGCTATGTCAAAAGCGTAGGAGAATACTTCAGGTTGCCGGTGCCATCGCCCCATTCCAAGGCCCTCATGGACACAAACACACATTAGGACCCATCCTCAGGAAAGTCCATTTCAACTCAGCCACCCCGGTTGCTCCCGCAGATCCATTAGAGCTAAACTGTCTTGTTGCTAGGAGACAATTGGAATGCGAGGCGGACTTCCCAGGCATCCATACTCGAACGGTGCTCTGGAGTCATTCCATGTGGAAAGTACTGGAGTTTCCACCAGGTCTCAATTGTCCCGCAGAAAGAATCCCTGAAGGGGGCATCACACATCTACCAACGTGGAAAACCTCCATGGCCTTGAGATTCCGCTCCCTTCATGAAGGGGCCGTCATGCACCGAAACTCCAACCTGAGCCAACGTCTGATCCTCGCCCTGACTTCAGATGCGTGAGATATTGGTTGAGATCTGCAGGGGGTACCTGCCGTGCCCTCACCCTGAATCCGAAGTCTAGCTTGTGTTCTCAGACTTCCCTGCTCACTCTCCTGGCCCCGAAGCCCTCAAGTTTGGCAATTCCGGACCGACAATGAAGCACTCTGCCTGCCTTCTAGAAAAAATATATTGCCTAATGAACTGCCCAGGCAGCTTAAATGAGGATCAACCTACACGGCACTCGAATGTACCTAAATTATATAGTCTAACCTGGGCACTAATGCACTGTCTGACACAACCTGAGCCCGGACCTCCTGACCAACACCCAGACAGCTGACCGCACACTGAGCACATCAGACCCGCCATGGCCTTAGGTCATCATCTCTACCCTACCTCAGTTTTCAGGCTTGAGAACCGAGACCTTATCTCCAATCACTGCCCAGGGGTGACTCTGATGCAGACATCAGAACTCTTCCTGACCCACGGCAAGAAACCTTGTGGTTGGCCTGTTTTCCAACGTTCAGTGTAGGAGAAAACATCTTTCACACTGAGGCCCCGCCCATTCTTGAGGGCGACGAGAGCATAAACACGCATTGTGACCTCAGCGTGAGTCCTGTCCTCTAGTAAGTCCTCTCAGTGGCTGGAACATTAGATGTCATAATGGGCTTGACATGTCCCTAGGCCCCAATTTTTAACCAGATATCTGGTTGTCTAGTCGCCCCTCCCCAGGGCTCTACTCTGGAATCCCTCATTTGGTGGGACATCTGAGGTTGAAAAACAAAATGAAACAAATCAACAACAACAAAAAAACGGACTTCTTCCATCCCCAGAATGACCACAAACTCTTTGGACGGGGCCGAACTCCCAGAGAGTAAGACTCGTCCATTTCCCATGAAGTCACCCGGCAATTTCCCGACCATGAGTGACACGATATCCAGAGAAACAAACGTGAGCAAGAGCATCACACTCGCCTTTTTTTCATATCCCGAAGAGTTCTCCTCATGGTCTGTAGATCAGTCCTGCCATACCTATGACCCGAAACATAAGCCGAGTTTGTGTTTTCAGACAACTGTCCAAACTGCACTGGCCTAAACACCCTTCAGTCTCAGGCCCCTCGAGGCAAACCTGAGGACTGTACTTGCCCTCTCCAAGGGAATTGTATGTGCCCATTCCAATGGCCACAACCCTACTAATAGGATAAACCTCAAAATCCCTTACGCCATCCCAATAGTTGTGGCTTCCCAGGACAAACAGGGGCAATCTGAGCCCATCGGAGCACCTACCTGCACTCAGACCCATAGACTGATGTCCCCAGAGGTAAAAAGGAACGAACAGGCCCCTAGGCACTAATCGGATCCATTGCTTTGGTTTCCAGGCATCTCTCCTCAGAGGCCTGGATTTCAATACCAGCATATGGCTGTTTCTTGACTCACCCATCAGAACAAATCTCATCTACACATGGGAAACATGCACTTTGGAGCTGTGTCAAAGCCTCTGTTTAGGAGAACCCTTCAGGGCCCCAGTGCCACCCCTTTATTCCAAGGTCTCCATAGACACAAAAACATATTTGGACACATCCACAGGAGAGTCCATGTCAACTCAGCCTCCTCGGGTGCTCCCCCACAACCAGCAGATCTAACCTGTCTTGTTGCTTGGAGACAATTGGAATGCGAGGTGGGCTACCCAGCAATCCATCCTTAGAACCCTGCTCGGAATCGTTGGCCTGGAGCCAACCAACAGGTCTCAATTGTCCTGCAGAAGAATCTTGGTAGTTTGGAGCTTCTCAACTCCCATCGTGGGAAAAACCCCATGGCCTCGTGATCCACCCCCCCTTCAAGAAGGGGCCATAAGGGACAGAAAGTCCAACCTGAGCAATCGTCTGATCCTTGCCCTGACTTCAGATGCACGAGATCTCGATGGAGTTCTGTAGATTGTGCCTGCCATATCCTCACCCAGAACCCTAGGCCTAGCTTGGGTTCTCAGACTTCCGTCCTCAGACTACTGGACCAAAAGCCCTTCAGTTTTTGCAATCCAGAACTACAATGCCGCACTCTGCCTGCCCTCCAGAAGAAAAACATTGCCCTCTGGGGCTACCCAGAAACACCAAATTTGGATCAACCTGCACGCCATTCGGCTGTACCCCAAATATATAGGGTGACTTGCGCACTATTTCCCTTTCTACCGAGCCTGAGCCTGGACCTCCTGGCCCCACCCAGACAGCTGGCCGCACACTGAGCACATCGGACCCGCCATGGCCATAGGTCATCATCGCTCCTCAACCTCGGTTTCCAGGCTTCAGAACCTAGACCTGATCTCCAATCACTGCCCTGGTTTCAAAATGATGCAAAATCAGAACTCTTTCGCCATGGCAAGAAACCTTGTGGTTGGAATGTTGTCCAACATTCATTGTAGTAGAAACCAGTGTGGCCCATGAGGCCCCACCCATGCTTGCGGGCCACATTGGTCACAAACAAACATTGTGACCCTCAGCCTGAGCCCAGTCTTCAGCTAAGACCTCTCAGTGGCTGGATGAAGAGACAGCATATTGGGCTTGTCATGCCCCTAGGCCCCAAGTTTTAACCATAGTTCGGTTTGTCCCTTCACTCTTCCCCAGGGCTCTGCTTTGGAATTCCTCTTTTGGTGGGACAGTTGAGGTAACAAACCTGAAAGGAGTCCTCCCATCCCACAGATTGACGAGAAACAATTGGAATCGTGCCAAATCCACAGAGAGGAAGATACTTCCATGGCCCATGAGGCCTCCCCAACATTCCACGGCCATCGCTGATACAAAATCCAGAGAAAAAGCCTGAGCATGCGCCTCAGACTCGCTCATTCTTCATATCCTGAAGAGTTTTTCTCCTGGTTTGTAGATCCCGCGTGCCATACCTACGTCCCCAAACCTAAGCTGAGTTTATGTTTTCAGACTTCTGTCCTCAAAGTTCTAGGCCACATTCCCTCCAGGCTGGGGCCCCTGGAGCCACACATTAGGATTGCGCCCACCCAATCCATGGGAATTCTGCCCATTCCATTGTCAAAAATCGTACAAATTAGTAGAACCCTACAAATTCCCTGAGGCCATCCCAATAGTGTAGGACGCCCGGGACAAAAAAAGGCGGTTGATACCACCTGAGCATCTACCTCCACTCATACCATAGATGGATGTCCCCAGAGAAGAAGATTGAACCAGATAGGAACCGAGGCCTTTATCGGATCCATTGCTTTGGTTTACAGGCATGTCTCCTCAAAAGCCTGGATTCCAATACCAGCAGAGGGGATTTCCTGAGGCACCCATCAGAACAAATCTCGTCTCCAAAAGGAATCTTGTGCATGGGAGCTATGACAAAAGCTTAGGAGAATACTTCAGGGTCCCGGTGCCATCGCCCCATTCCAAGGCCCTCATGGACACAAACACACATTAGGACCCATCCTCAGGAAAGTCCATTTCAACTCAGCCACACCGGTTGCTCCCGCAGATCCATTAGAGCTAAATTGTCTTGTTGCTAGGAGACAATTGGAATGCGAGGCGGACTTCCCAGGCATCCATACTCGAACGGTGCTCTGGAGTCATTCCATATGGGAAGTCCTGGAGTTTCCACCAGGTCTCAATTGTCCCGCAGAAGGAATCCTTGAAGGGGGCATCGCACATCTACCAACGTGGAAAACCTCCATGGCCTCGAGATTCCGCTCCCTTCATGAAGGGGCCGTCATGCACAGAAACTCCAACCTGAGCCAACGTCTGATCCTCGCCCGGACTTCAGATGCCTGAGATATTGGTTGAGATCTGCAGAGGGTACCTGCCGTGCCCTCACCCTGAATCCGAAGTCTAGCTTGTGTTCTCAGACTTCCCTGCTCACTCTCCTGGCCCCGAAACCCTCAAGTTTGGCAATTCCGGACCGACAATGAAGCACTCTGCCTGCCTTCTAGAAAAAATATATTGCCTAATGAGCTGCCCAGGCAGCTTAAATGAGGATCAACCTACACGGCACTCGAATGTACCTAAATTATATAGTCTAACCTGGGCACTAATGCACTGTCTGACACAACCTGAGCCCGGACCTCCTGACCAACACCCAGACAGCTGACTGCACACTGAGCACATCAGACCCGCCATGGCCTTAGGTCATCATCTCTACCCTACCTCAGTTTTCAGGCTTCAGAACCGAGACCTTATCTCCAATCACTGCCCAGGGGTGACTCTGATGCAGACATCAGAACTCTTCCTGACACACGGCAAGAAACCTTGTGGTTGGCCTGTTTTCCAACGTTCAGTGTAGGAGAAAACATCTTTCACCCTGAGGCCCCAACCATTCTTGAGTGCGACGAGACCATAAACACGCATTGTGACCTCAGCGTGAGTCCTGTCCTCTAGTAAGTCCTCTCAGTGGCTGGACCATTAGATGTCATAATGGGCTTGACATGTCCCTAGGCCCCAATTTTTAACCAGATTTCTGCTTGTCTAGTCGCCCCTCCCCAGGGCTCTACTCTGGATTCCCTCATTTGGTGGGACATCTGAGGTTGAAAAACAAAATGAAACAAATCAACAACAACAAAAAATCGGACTTCTTCCATCCCCAGAATGACCCCAAACTCTTTGGACGGGGCCGAACCCCCAGAGAGTAAGACTCGTCCATTTCCCATGAAGTCACTTGGCAATTTCCCGACCATGAATGACACGATATCCTGAGACAAAAACTTGAGCAAGAGCCTCACACTCGCCCTTTTTTCATATCCCGAAGATTTCTCCTCATGGTCTGTAGATCAGTCCTGCCATACCTATGACCCGAAACATAAGCCGCGTTTGTGTTTTCAGACAACTGTCCAAACAGCTCTGGCCTAAACACCCTTCAGTCTCAGGCCCCTGGAGCCAAACCTGAGGACTGTACTTGCCCTCTCCAAGGGAATAGTATGTGCCCATTCCAATGGCCACAACCCTACTAATAGGATAAACCTCCCAAGTCCCAGACGCCATCCCAATAGTTGTGGCTTCCCAGGACAAACAGGGGCAATCTGAGCCCATCGGAGCACCTACCTGCACTCAGACCCGTAGACTGATGTCCCCAGAGGTAAAAAGGAACGAACAGGCCCCTAGGCACTAATCGGATCCATTGCTTTGGTTTCCAGGGAAATCTCCTCCGAGGCCTGGATTTCAATACCAGCATATGGCTGTTTCTTGACTCACCCTTCAGAACAAATCTCATCTACACATGGGAAACATGCACGTTGGAGCTGTGTCAAAGCCTCTGTTTAGGAGAACCCTTCAGGGCCCCAGTGCCACCCCTTTATTCCAAGGTCTCCATAGACACAAAAACATATTTGGACACATCCACAGGAGAGTCCATGTCAACTCAGTCTCATCGGGTGCTCGCCCACATCCAGCAGATCTAACCTGTCTTGTTGCTTGGAGACAATTGGAATGTGAGGTGGGCTACCCAGCCATCCATCCTTAGAACCCTGCTCGGAATCGTTGGCCTGGAGCCAACCAACAGGTCTCAATTGTCCTGCAGAAGAATCTTGGCAGTTTGGATCTTCTCACAACTCCCATCGTGGGAAAACCCCCGGGCCTCGTGATCCACCCCCCCTTCAAGAAGAGGCCATAAGGGACAGAAAGTCCAACCTGAGCGATCGTCTGATCCTTGCCCTGACTTCAGATGCACGAGATCTCGATTGAGGTCTCTAGATTGTGCCTGCCATATCCTCACCCAGAAACCTAGGCCTAGCTTGGCTTCTCAGACTTCCGTCCTCAGACTACTGACCCACAAGCCCTCCAGTTTGGCAATCCAGAACTACAATGCCGCAATCTGCCTGCCCTCCAGAAGAAAAACATTGCCCTCTGGGGCTACCCAGAAACCCCAAATGAGGATCAACCTGCACGCCATTCGGCTGTACCCCAAATATATAGGCTGACCTGGGCACTGTTGCCCTTTCTGACCCAGCCTGAGACTGGACCTCCTGGCCCCACCCAGACAGCTGGCCTCACACTGAGCACATCGGACCCGCCATGGCCTTAGGTTGTCATCTCTTCTCAACCTCGGTTTCCAGGCTTCAGATCTAGACCTGATCCCCAACCACTGCCCTGGTTTGAAAATGATGCAGAAATCAGAACTCTTTCCCCATGGCAAGAAATCTTGTGGTTGGCATGTGGTCCAACGTTCAGTGGAGTAGAAACCAGTGTGGCCCATGAGGCCCCGCCCTTGCTTGCGGGCCACATTGGTCACAAACACACATTGTGACCCTCAGCCTGAGCCCAGGCTTCACGTAAGGCCTCTCATTGGCTGGATGAAGTGACAGCATATTGGGCCTGCCATGCCCCTAGGCCCCAATTTTTAACAATATTTGGGTTGTCCCTTCACTCTTCTCCAGGGCTCTGCTTAGGAATTCTTCTTTGGTAGGGACACCTGAGGTAACAAACCTGAGAGGGGACCTCCCATCCCACAATTGACGGAAAGAAATTGGGCCTGGGCCAAATCCACAGAGAGGAAGATTCGTCCATGGCCCATGAAGCCTCCCCACATTCCACGCCCATCTTTGATACAAAATCCAGAGACAAAAGCCTGAGCAAGCTCCTCAGACTAGCTCTTTCTTCATATCCTGAAGAGTTCTTCTCATGGTTTGTAGATTGGGCCTGCCATACCTACGACCCCAAACCTAAGCTGAGTTTGTGTTTTCAGACTTCTGTCCTCAAAGTCCTGGGCCACACACCCTCCAGTTTGGGGCCCCTGGAGCCACACATTAGGACTGTGCCTACCCAATCCATGGGAATTCTGCCCATTCCATTGTCAAAATCGTATAAATTAGGAGAACCCTCCAAATTCCCCGAGGCCATCCTAATAGTGTAGGTCTCCCGGGACAAACAAGGGCGGTCTGACACCAGCTGACCATCTACCTCCACTCATACTATAGATGGATGTCCCCAGAGAAGAAGATGGAACCATAAAGTATCCTAGGCCATAATCGGGTCCATTGCTTTGGTTTACAGGCATGTCTCCTCAAAAGCCTGGATTCCAAGACCAGAATAGGGGGTTTCCTGAGGCACCCATCAGAACAAATCTGGTCTCCACAAGGAAACATGTGCATGGGACCTTTGTCAAAAGCTTAGGAGAATACTTCAGGGTCCCGGTTCCACCGCCCCATTCCAAGGCCCTCATGGACACATACACACATTAGGCCCCATCCTCGGGAAAGTCCATTTCAACTCTGCCGCCCCGATTGCTCCCGCAGTGCCATCAGATCTCAACTGTCTTGTTGCTAGGAGACAATTGGAATGCGAGGCGCGCTTCCCTGGCATCCATTTTTGAACGGTGCTCTGGAGTCATTCCATAAGAGATGTCCTCAGCTGCCCAACAGGTCTCAATTGTCCCGCAGAAAGAATCCTTGAAGGGGGCATCCCAGGACTCCCAAAGTGGGAAATCCTCCATGGATTTGAGTTTTCGCTCCCTTCATGAAGGGGCAGTCATGCACAGGAACTGCAAACTGAGCCAATGTCTGATCCTCACCGTGACTTCAGATGCATGAGATATTGGTTCAGATCTGCAGGGGGTACCTGCAGTGCCTTCGGCCTTAAGCCCTAGTCTAGCTTGTGTTCTCAGAATTCTGTCCTCACACTCCTGGCCCAGAAGCCCTCAAGTTTGGCTATTCCGGACCCACAATGCAGCACTCTGCCTGCACTCTAGAAAAAATATATTGCCTAATGAATTGCCCAGGCATTAAAATGAGGATAAACCTACACGGCACTCGACTGTACCTAAATTATATAGTCTAACCTGGGCACTAATGCACTGTCTGACACAACCTGAACCCGAACCTCCTGACCAACACCCAGGCAGCTGACCACACAGAGAGCACATAAAACCCGCCATTGCATTAGGTCGTCATCTCTTCCAACTGCGGTTTTCAGGCTTCAGAACCTAGACCTTATCTCCAACCACTGCCCAGGGTTGAAAATGATGCAGAAATCAGAACTCCTTTCCCATGGCAACAGACCATGTGATTGGCATGTTGTCCAAGTTCAATGTATTTGAAACCAGTGTGGCCCATGAGGCCCCGCCATGCTCGTGGGCCAGATGGTCACAAACACACATTGTGACCCTCAGCCTGAGCCCAGTCTTCAAGTAAGGCCTCTCAGTGCCTGGATGAAGAGACATCATATTGGGCCTGCCATGCACCTAGGCCCCAAAATTTAACCATAGTTTGGGTTTTCCCTTCACTCTGCCCCAGGGCTCTGCTTTGGAATTCCTCTTTTTTTGGGACACCTGAGGTGACCAACCTGAGAGGAGACCTCCCATCCCACAGCTTAACGAAAAACAATTGGGACCAGGCCAAATCCACAGAGAGGAAGATTCGTCCATGGCCCATGAGGCCTTGCCACATTCCACAGCCATCGTTGATTCAAAATCCAGGGACAAAAGCCTGAACAAGCGCCTCAGACTCGCTCTTTCTTCATAACCTGAAGATTTCTTCTCATGGTTTGTAGATTGGGCCTGCCATACCTATGTCCCCAAACCAGAGCTGAGTTTGTGTTTTCAGAATTCTGTCCTCAAAATCCAGGGCCACACACCATACATCTGGGTCCCCTGGAGCAACACAGTAGGACTGTGCCTACCCAATCCATGGGAATTCTGCCCATTCCATTGTCCAAAATCGTACCAATTAGGAGAACCGTCCAAAGTCCCCGAGGCCATCTCATTAGTGTAGCTCTCTGTGGCCAAACAAGGCTGTCTGACACCAGCTGAGCATCTACCTCCATCATACCATGGATGGATGTCCCCAGAGGAGAAGATTGAACCAGATAGGACCCTAGGACATAATCGGATCCATTGCTTTGGATTACAGACATGTCTCCTCAAAAGCCTGGATTCCAATACCAGAATAGGGGGTTTCCTGAGGCACCCATCAGAACAAATCTCGTCTCCAAAAGGCAACTTGTGCATGGGAGCTATGTCAAAAGCTTAGGAGAATACTTCAGGGTCCCGGTGCCACCGCCCCATTCCAAGGCCCTCATGGACACAAACTCACATTAGGCCGCATCCTCAGGAAAGTCCATTTCAAGTCAGCCACCAGGTTCCTCCCGCAGAACCATCCTATCTCAACTGTCTTGTTGCTAGGAGACAATTGGAATGCGGGCGGGCTTCCCTGGCATCCATCCTCAAAAGGTGCTAAGGAGTCATTCAATATGGGATGTCCTCGAGCTGCCCAACAGGTCTCAATTGTCCATCAGAAGGAATCCTTGAAGGGCAATCCCAAAACTCCCAACGTGTGAAACCCTCCATGGACATGAGATTCTGCTCTGTTCATGAAGGGACAGTCATGCACAGAAACTCCAATCTGAGCCAAAGTCTGATCCTTGCCGTGACTTCAGATGCATGAGATATTGGTTTAGAAATGCAGGGGGTACATGCTGTGCCCTCGGCCTGAAGACCAAGTCTAGCTTGTGTTCTCAGAATTCTGTCCTCACACTCCTGGCCCCGAAGCCATCAAGTTTGGCAATTCCGGACCCACAATGCAGCACTCTGCCTGCCCTCTAGAAAAAATATATTGTCTAAAGATGTGACCAGGCACCTCAAATGAGGATAAACCTACATGACAAAATGGTATCCAAAATATATAGTCTAACCTGGGCACTAATGCACTGTGTGACGCAACCTGAAACCGAACCTCCTGAACAACACCCAGGCAGCTGACCGCTCACTGAACACATCAGACCCGCCATGGCCTTAGGTCGTCATCTCTTCCCAACTGCGCTTTTCAGGCTTCAGGACCTAGACCTTACCACCAAACACTGCCCAGGGTTGAAAATGATGCATAAATCAGAACTCCTTCCCCATGCTCAGGCTTTTGTCTCTGGATTTTGTATCAGCGATGGCCGTGGAATGTTGGGGAAGCCTCATGGGCCATGGACGAAACTTTCTCTGTGGATATGGCCCGATCCCAATTGTTTTTCGTCAATCTGTGGGATGGGAGGACTCCTTTCAGGTTTGTTACCTCAGGTGTCCCACAAAAAGAGGAATTCCAAAGCAGAGCCCTGGGAAAGAGTGAAGGGACAACCCGAACTATGGTTAAAAATTGGGGCCTAGGGGCATGGCAGGCCCAATATGCTGTCTCTTCATCCAGCCACTGAGAGGTCTTACCTGAGGACTGGGCTCAGGCTGAGGGTCACAATGTGTGTTTGTGACCAATGTGGCCCGCAAGCTTGGGCGGGGCCTCATGGGCCACACTGGTTTCTACTCCACTGAACGTTGGACCACATGCCAACCACAAGGTTTCTTGCCATGGGGAAAGAGTTCTGATTTCTGCCTCATTTTCAAACCAGGGCAGTGATTGGAGATCAGGTCTAGGTTCTGAAGCCTGGAAACCGAGGTTGAGAAGAGATGACAACCTAAGGCCATGGCGGGTCCGATGTGCTCAGTGTGAGGCCAGCTGTCTGGGTGGGGCCAGGAGGTCCAGGCTCAGGCTGGGTCAGAAAGGGCAATAGTGCTCAGGTCAGCCTATATATTTGGGGTACAGCCAAATGGCGTGCAGGTTGATCCTCATTTGGGGTTTCTGGGTAGCCCCAGATGGCATTGTTTTTCTTCTGGAGGGCAGGCAGAGTGCGGCATTGTAGTTCTGGATTGCCAAACTGGAGGGCTTGTGGGTCAGTAGTCTGAGGACGGAAGTCTGAGAAGCCAAGCTAGGCCTAGGTTTCTGGGTGAGGATATGACAGACACAATCTACAGACCTCAATCGAGATCTCGTGCATCTGAAGTCAGGGCAAGGATCAGACGATCGCTCAGGTTGGACTTTCTGTCCCTGATGGCCCCTTCTTGAAGGGGGTTTGGATCACGAGGCAATGGGGGTTTTCCCACGATGGGTGTTGTGAGAAGCTCCAAACTGCAAAGATTCTTCTGCAGGACAATTGAGACCTGTTGGTTGGCTCCAGGCCAACGATTCCAAGCAGGGTTCTAAGGATGGATGGCTGGGTAGCCCACCTCGCATTCCAATTGTCTCCAAGCAACAAGACAGGTTAGATCTGCTGGATGTGGGGGAGCAACCGAGGAGGCTGAGTTGAAATGGAATCTACAGTGGATTGTCCTAATATGTGTTTGTGTCTATGGAGCCCTTGGAATGATGCGGTGGCACTGGGGCCCTGAAGGGTTCTTCTAAACAGAGGCTTTGACACAGCTCCAACGTGCATGTTTCCCACGTGTAGATGAGATTTATTCTGATGGGTGAGTCAAGAAACAGCCATATGGTGGTATTGAAATCCAGGCCTCTGAGGAGAGATGCCTGGAAACCAAGGCAATGTATCCGATTAATGCCTAGGGGCCTGTTCGTTCCTTTTTACCTCTGGGGACATCAGTCTACCGGTCTGAGTGCAGGTAGGTGCTCCGGTGGTCTCAGATTGCCCCTGTTTGTCCTGGGAAGCCACAACTATTGGGACGGCCTCAGGGCCTTTGGAGGTTTATCCTATTAGTAGGGTTGTGGCCATTGGAATGGACACATACAATTTCCTTGGAGAGGGCAAGTACAGTCCTCAGGTTTGGCTCCAGGTGCCTGAGTCTGTAGGGTGTGTAGGCCAGAGCTGTTTGGACAGCTGTCTGAAAACACAAACTCGGCTAATGTTTCGGGTCATAGGTATGGCAGGATTGATCTACAGACCATGAAGAGAACACTTCGGGATATGAAAAAAAAGCGAGTGTGATGCTCTTGCTCAAGTTTTTGTCTCTGGATATCGTGTCACTCATGGTCGTTAAATTTCCGGGTGACTTCATGGTAAATGGACGAGTCTTTCTCTCTGGGGTTTCGGCCCGGTCCAAAGAGTTTGGAAGAAGTCCGTTTTTTTGTTGTTGTTGATTTGTTTCGTTTTGTTTTTCAACCTCAGATATCCCACCAAATGAGGGATTCCAGAGTAGAGCCCTGTTGAGGGGCGACTGGACAAACAAAAATCTGGTTAAAAATTGGGGCCTAGGGACATGTCAAGCCCATTATGACATCTAATGGTCCAGCCACTGAGAGCACTTACTAGAGGACAGGACCCACCCTGAGGTCACAATGCGTGTTTATGCGCTCGTCGCACTCAAGAATGGGCGCGGCCTCAGGGTGAATGCTGTTTACTCCTACACTGAACTTTGGACAACATGCCAACCACAAGGTTTCTTGCCATGGGTCAGGAAGAGTTCTGATTTCTGCACCACAGTCACGCCTGGGCTGTGATTGGAGATAAGGTCTAGGTTCTGAAGCCTGAAAACTGAGGTAGGGAAGAGATGATGACCTAAGGCCATGGTGGTTCTGTTTTGCTCAGTGTGCGGCCAGCTGTCTGGGTGTTGGTAAGCAAGTCCGGGCTCAAGTTGTGTCATACAGTGCATTAGAGCCCAGGTTAGAATATATAATTTGGGTACATTCGAGTGCCGTTTAGGTTGATCCTCATTTAAGCTGCCTGGGCAGTACATAAGGCAATATATTTTGCTAGAGGGCAGGCAGAGAGCTTCATTGTCAGTCCGGAATTGCCAAACTTGAGGGCTTCAGGGCCAGGAGAGTGAGGACGGAAGACTGAGAACACAAGCTAGACTTCGGATTCAGGGTGAGGGCACGGCAGGTACCCCCTGCAGATCTGAACCAATATATCATTCATCTGAAGTCAGGGCGAGGATCATACGTTGGCTCAGGTTTGAGTTTCTGTGAATGACGGCCATTACATGGAGGGAGCGGAATCTCGAGGCATGGAGGTTTTCCAGTTTGGGAGATGTGGGATGCCCCCTTCAAGGATTCCTTCTGCGGGACAATTGAGACCTGTTGGACAGCTCCAGGACATCCCATGTGGAATAACTCCAGAGCACCGTTCGAGGTTGGATGCCTGGGAAGCCCGCCTCGCAATATGATTGTCTCCTAGCAACAAGACAGTTTAGATCTAATGGATCTACGGGAGGAACCGGGGTGGCTGAGTTGAAATGGACTTTCCTGAGGATGGGTCCTAATGTGTGTTTGTGTCCATGAGGGCCTTGGAATGGGGCGGTGGCACCGGGACCCTGAAGTATTCTCCTAAGCTTTTGACATAGCTCCCATGCACAAGTTTTCTTGTGGAGACGAGTTTTGTTCTGATGGGTGCCTCAGGAAATTCCCTCTGCTGGTTTTGGAATCCAGGCTTTTGAGGTGACATGCCTGTAAAACCAAAGCAATGGATCCGATAATGGCCTCGTGTTTTGTCAGGGTTCAATCTTTTTCTCTGGGGTCATCCATCTATGGTATGAGTGGAGGTAGATGCTCAGCTGATATCAACCGCCCCTTTTTGTCCCGGGCGACCTACACTATTGGGATGGCCTCAGGGATCTGGAGGGTTCTCCTAATTTGTACGATTTTTGGCAATGGAATGGGCAGAATTCCCATGCATTGGGTGGGCGCAGTCCTAATGTGTGGCTCCAGGGGCCCCAGCCTGGAGGGAGTATGGCCCAGGACTTTGAGGACAGAAGTCTGAAAACACAAACTCAGCTTAATTTTGGGGACGTAGGTATGGCACGCCCGATCTACAAACCATGAGAAGAACTCTTTAGAATATGAAGAATGAGCGAGTCTGACGCACTTGCTAGGCTTTTGTCTCTGGGTTTTGTATCAGCGATGGTCGTGGAATGTTGGGGAAGCCTCATGGGCCCTGGACGAATCTTTCTCTTTGTGGTTTTGGCCCGATCCCAATAGTTTTTCGTCAATCTGTGGGATGGGAGGACACCTTTCAGGTTTGTTACCTCAGGTGTCCCACCAAAAGAGGAATTCCAAAGCAGAGCCCTGGGGAAGAATGAAGGGACAACCCGAACTATGGTTAAAAATTGGGGCCTAGGGGCATGGCAGGCCCAATATGCTGTCTCTTCATCCAGCCACTGAGAGGCCTTACATGAAGCCTGGGCTCAAGCTGAGGGTCACAATGTGTGTTTGTGACCAAAGTGGCCCGCAAGCATGGGCGGGGCCTCATGGGCCACACTGGTTTCTACTACACTGAACGTTGGACCACATGCCAACCACAAGGTTTCTTGCCATGGGGAAAGAGTTCTGATTTCTGCCTCATTTTCAAACCATGGGAGTGATTGTAGATTAGGTCTAGGTTCTGAAGCCTGGAAACCGAGGTTGAGAAGAGATGACAACCTAAGGCCATGGCGGGTCCGATGTGCTCAGTGTGAGGCCAGCTGTCTGGGTGGGGCCAGGAGGTCCAGGCTCAGGCTGGGTCAGAAAGGGCAATAGTGCCCAGGTCAGCCTATATATTTGGGGTACAGCCGAATGGCGTGCAGGTTGATCCTCATTTGGGTTTTCTGGGTAGCCCCAGATGGCATTGTTTTTCTTCTGGAGGGCAGGCAGAGTGCGGCATTGTAGTTCTGGATTGCCAAACTGGAGGGCTTGTGGGTCAGTAGTCTGAGGACGGAAGTCTGAGAAGCCAAGCTTGGCCTAGGTTTCTGGGTGAGGATATGGCAGGCACAATCAACAGAATTCAATCGAGATCTCGTGCATCTGAAGTCAGGGCAAGGATCAGATGATCGCTCAGGTTGGACTTTCTGTCCCTGATGGCCCTTTCTTGAAGGGGGGTTGGATCACGAGGCCATGGGGGTTTTCCCACGATGGGAGTTGTGAGAAGCTCCAAACTGCAAAGATTCTTCTGTAGGACAATTGAGACCTGTTGGTTGGCTACAGGCCAACGATTCCAAGCAGGGTTCTAAGGATGGATGGCTGGGTAGCCCACCTCGCATTCCAATTGTCTCCAAGCAACAAGACAGGTTAGATCTGCTGGATGTGGGGGAGCAACCGAGGAGGCTGAGTTGAAATGGAATCTCCAGTGGATATGTCCTAATATGTGTTTGTGTCTATGGAGCCCTTGGAATAAAGCGGTGGCACTGGGGCCCTGAAGGGTTCTCTTAAACAGAGGCTTTGACACAGCTCCAACGTGCATGTTTCCCATGTGTAGATGAGATTTATTCTGATGGGTGAGTCAAGAAACAGCCATATGCTGGTATTGAAATCCAGGCCTCTGAGGAGAGATGCCTGGAAACCAAAGCAATGGATCCGATTAGTGCCTAAGGGCACGTTCGTTTTTGTTTTTACCTCTGGGGACATCAGTCTACGGGTCTGAATGCAGGTTAGTGCTCAGATTGGCTCAGATTGCCCCTGTTTGTCCTGGGAAGCCACAACTATTGGGATGGCCTCAGGGCCTTTGGAGGTTTATTCTATTAGTAGGGTTGTGGCCATTGGAATGGGCACATACAATTCCCTTGGAGAGGGCAAGTACAGTCCTCAGGTTTGGCTCCAGGGGCCTGAGCCTGTAGGGCATGTAGGCCA
Source organism: Mustela nivalis (assembly GCF_964662115.1). Classification (NCBI taxonomy): domain Eukaryota; kingdom Metazoa; phylum Chordata; class Mammalia; order Carnivora; family Mustelidae; genus Mustela; species Mustela nivalis. The sequence goes on from NW_028136516.1 coordinate 1,935,600, forward strand.
GAGCTGTTTGGACAGTTGTCTGAAAACACATACTCGGCTTATGTTTCGTGTCATAGGTATGGCAGGACTGATCTACAGACCATGAGGAGAACTCTTCAGGATATGTAAAAAGGGCGAGTGTGAGGCTCTTGCTCAAGTTTTTGCCTCTGGATATCGTGTCACTATGGTTGTAAAATTTCCGGGTGACTTCATGGGAAAAGGACGAGACATACTCTCTGGGGTTTCGGACCTGTCCAAAGAGTTTGGGGTCATTCTGAGGATGGAAGAAGTACGTTTTTTTGTTGTTGTTTATTTGTTTCGTTTTGTTTTTCAACCTCAGATGTCCCACCAAATAGGGATTTCAGAGTAGAGCCCTGGGGAGGGGCGACTGGACAACCAGAAATCTGGTTAAAAATTGGGGCCTAGGGACATGTCAAGCCCATTATGACATCTAATGGTCCAGCCACCGAGAGGACTTACTAGAGGACAGGACTTACGCTGAGGTCACAATGCGTGTTTATGCTCTCGTCGCACTCAAGAATGGGCGGGGCCTCAGGGTGAATGCTGTTTTCTCCTACACTGAACTTTGGACAAATTCCAAACACAAGGTTTCTTGCCATCGGTCAGGAAGAGTTCTGATTTCTGCATCACAGGCACCCCTGGGCAGTGATTGGAGATAAGGTCTAGGTTCTGAAGCCTGAAAACTGAGGTAGGGAAGAGATGATGAACTAAGGCGATGGAGGGTCTGAGTGCTCAGTTTGCCGTGAGCTGTCTGGGTGTTGGTCAGGAGGTCCGGGCTCAGGTTGTGTCAGACAGTGCATTAGTGCCCAGGTTAGACTATATAACTTGGGTACTTCGAGTGCCGTGTAGGTTGATCCTCATTTAAGCTGCCTGGGCAGCTCATTAGGCAATATATTTTTTCTAGAGGGCAGGCAGAGTGCTTCATTGTCGGTCCGGAATTGCCAAACTTGAGGGCTTCGAAGCCAGGAGAGTGAGGATGGAAGTCTGAGAACACAAGCTAGACTTCGGATTCAGAGTGAGGGCACGGCAGGTACCCCCTGCAATTCTGAACCAATATCTCATGCATCTGAAGTCAGGGCGAGAATCAGACGTTGCTCAGGTTGCAGTTTCTGTGTATGATGGCCCCTTCATGAAGGGAGCGGAATCTCGAGGCCATGGAGGTTTTCCACGTTGGGAGATGTGGGATCCCCCTTCAAGGATTCCTTCTGCGGGACAATTGACCTGATCGATAGCTCCAGAACATCCCATATGGAATGACTCCAGAGCACCATTCGAGGATGGTTGCCTGGGACGTCCGCCTCGCATTCCAATTGTCTCCTCACAACAAGACAGTTTAGATCCAATGGATCTGCGGGAGCAACCGGGGTGGCTGAGTTGAAATGGACTTTCCTGAGGATGGGTCCTAATGTGTGTTTGTGTCCATGAGGGCCTTGGAATGGGGCGGTGGCACCGAAACCCTGAAGTATTCCCCTAAGCTTTTGACATAGCTTCCATGCACAAGTTTGCTTGTGGAGACGAGATTTGTTCTGATGGGTGCCTCGGGAAATCCTCTCTGCTGGTATTGGAACCCAGGCTTTTGAGGAGACATGCCTGTAAACCAATGCAATGGATCCGAAAATGGCCTCGGGTCCTGTCTGGTTCAATCTTCTTCTCTGGGGGCATCCATCTATGGTATGAGTGGAGGTAGATGCTCAGCTGGTATCAACCGCCCTTTTTTGTCCCGGCGACCTACACTAATGGGATGGCCTCAGGGACTTTGGTGGGTTCTCCTAATTTGTATGATTTTTGACAAGGGAATGGGCAGAATTCCCATGGATTGGGTGGGCGCAGTCCTAATGGGTGGCTCCAGGGGCCCCAGCCTGGAGGGTGCGTGGCCAAGGACTTTGAGGACAGAAGTCTGAAAACACAAACTCAGCTTAGGTTTGGGGACGTAGGTATGGCACGCCCGATCTACAAACCATGAGAAGAACTCTTCAGAATATGAGGACTGAGCGAGTCTGACGCGCTTGCTCAGGCTTTTGTCTCTGGATTTTGTATCAGCGATGGCCGTGGAATGTTGGGGAAGCCTCATTGCCCTGGACGAATCTTTCTCTCTGTGGATTTGGCCCGATCCCAATAGTTTTTCGCCAATCTGTGGGATGGGAGGACTCCTTTCAGGTTTGTTACCTCAGGTGTCCCACCAAAAGAGGAATTGCAAAGCAGAGCCCTGGGGAAAAGTGAAGAGACTACCCGAACTATGGTTAAAAATTGGGGCCTAGGGGCATGGCAGGCCCAATATGCTATCTCTTCATCCAGCCACTGAGAGGCCTTACGTGAAGCCTGGGCTCAGGCTGAGGGTCACAATGTGTGTTTGTGACCAATGTGGCCCACAAGCATGGGCGGGGCCACATGGGCCACACTGGTTTCTACTAAACTGAACGTTGGACCACATGCCAACCACAAGGTTTCTTGCCATGGGGAAAGAGTTCATATTTCTGCCTCATTTTCAAACCATGGCAGTGATTGGAGATCAGGTCTAGGTTCTGAAGCCTGGAAACCGAGGTTGAGAAGAGATGACAACCTTAAGGCCATGGCGGGTCCGATGTGCTCAGTGTGAGGCCAGCTGTCTGGGTGGGGCCAGAAGGTCCAGGCTCAGGCTGGGTAAGAAATGGCAATAGTGCCCAGGTCAGCCTATATATTTGGGGTACAGCCGAATGGCGTGCAGGTTGATCCTCATTTGGGGTTTCTGGGTAGCCCCAGAGGGCAATGTTTTTCTTCTGGAGGGCAGGCATAGTGCGGCATTGTAGTTCTGGATTGCCAAACTGGAGGGCTTGTGGGTCAGTAGTCTGAGGACTGAAGTCTGAGAAGCCAAGCTAGGCCTAGGTTTCTGGGTGAGGATATGGCAGGCACAATCAACAGACTTCAATCGAGATCTCGTGCATCTGAAGTCAGGGCAAGGATAAGACGATCGCTCAGGTTGGACTTTCTGTCCCTGATGGCCCCTTCTTGAAGCTGGGTTGTATCACGAGGCCATGGGGGTTTTCCCACGAGGGGAGTTGTGAGAAGCTCCAAACTGCCAAGATTCTTCTGCAGGACAATTGAGACCTGTTGGTTGGCTCCAGGCCAACGATTCCAAGCAGGGTTCTAAGGATGGATGGCTGGGTAGCCCACCTCGCATTCCAATTGTCTCCAAGCAACAAGACAGCTTAGATCTGCTGGATGTGGGGGAGCAACCGAGGAGGCTGAGTTGAAATGGAAATCCAGTGAATGTGTCCTAATATGTGTTTGTGTCTATGGAGCCCTTGGAATGAAGCGGTGGCACTGGGGCCCTTAAGGGTTCTCCTAAACAGAGGCTTTGACACAGCTCCAACGTGCATGTTTCCCATGTGTAGATGAGATTTATTCTGATGGGTGAGTCAAGAAAGAGCCATATGCTGGTATTGAAATCCAGGCCTCTGAGGAGAGATGCCTGGAAACCAAAGCAATGGATCGGATTAGTGCCTAAGGGCCTGTTCGTTTTTGTTTTTACCTCTGGGGACATCAGTCTACGGGTCTGAGTGCAGGTTGGTGCTCAGATGGGCTCAGATTGCCCCTGTTTGTCCTGGGAAGCCACAACTATTGGGATGGCCTCAGGGCCTTTGGAGGTTTATCCTATTAGTAGGGTTGTGGCCATTGGAATGGGCACATACAATTCCCTTGGAGAGGGCAAGTACAGTCCTCAGGTTTGGCTCCAGGGGCCTGAGCCTGTAGGGCATGTAGGCCAGAGCTGTTTGGACAGTTGTCTGAAAACACATACTCGGCTTATGTTTCAGGTCATAGGTATGGCAGGACTGATCTACAGACCATGAGGAGAACTCTTCAGGATATGAAAAAAAGGGCGAGTGTGAGGCTCTTGCTCAAGTAGTTTTCTCTGGTATCGTGTCACTCATGGTCGTAAAATTTCCGGGTAACATCATGGGAAATGGATGGGACTTACTCTCTGGGGGCTCGGCCCCGTCCAAAGAATTTGGGTTCATTCAGACGATGGAAGAAGTCTGTTTTTTTGTTGTTGTTGATTTGTTTCGTTTTGTTTTTCAACCTCAGATATCCCACCAAATCATGGATTCCAGAGTAGAGCCCTGGGGAGGGGCGACTGGACACCAGAAATCTGTTTAAAAATTGGGGCCTAGGGACATGTCAAGCCCATTATGACATCTAATGGTCCAGCCACTGAGAGGACTTACTAGAGGACAGGACTCACGTTGAGGTCACAATGCGTGTTTATGCTCTCGTCACACTCAAGAATGGGCGGGGCCTCCGGGTGAATGCTGTTTTTCCTACACTGAAATTTGGACAACATGCCAACCACAAGGTTTCTTGCCATGTGTCAGGAAGAGTTCTGATTTCTGCATCACAGGCACCCCTGGGCAGTGAATGGAGATAGGGTTTAGGTTCTGCAGCCTGAAAACTGAGGCAGGGAAGAGATGATGAACTAAGGCCATGGCGGGTCTGATGTGCTCAGTGTGTGGTCAGCTGTCTGGTTGTTGGTCAGGAGGTCCGGGCTCAGGTTGTGTCAGACAGTGCATTAGTGCCCAGGTTAGACTATATAATTTGGGTACATTCGAGTTCCGTGTAGGTTGATCCTCATTTCAGCTGCCTAGGCAGCTCATTAGGCAATATATTTTTTCTAGAGGGCAGGCAGAGTGCTCAATTGTCGGTCCGGAATTGCCAAACTTGAGGGCTTTGGGGCCAGGATAGTGAGGACGGAAGACTGAGAACACAAGCTAGACTTCAGATTCAGGGTGAGGGCACTGCAGGTACCCCCTGCAATTCTGAACCAATATCTCATGCATCTGAAGTCAGGGCGAGGATCAGACGTTGGCTCAGTTTGGAGTTTCTGTGCATGACGGCCCCTTCATGAAGGGAGCGGAATCTCGAGGCCATGGAGGTTTTCCACGTTGGGAAATGTGGAATCCGCCCTTCAAGGATTCCTTCTGCATACAATTGAGACCTGTTGGACAGCTCCAGAACATCCCATATGGAATGACTCCAGAGCACCATTCGAGGATGGCTGCCTGGGAAGTCCGCCTCGCATTCTAATTGTCTCCTCGCAACAAAACAGTTTAGATCCAATGGATCTGCGGGAGCAACCGGGGTGGCTGACTTGAAATGGACTTTCCTGAGGATGGGTGCTAATGTTTGTTTGTGTCCATGAGGGCCTTGGAATGGGGCGGTGGCACCGGGACCCTGAAGTATTCTCCTAAGCTTTTGACATAGCTCCCATGCACACGTTTCCTTGTGGAGACGAGATTTGTTCTGATGGGTGCCTCAGGAAATCCTCTCTGCTGGTATTGGAACCCAGGCTTTTGAGGAGACATGCCTGTAAACCAAAGCAATGGATCCAATAATGGCCTCGGGTCCTGTCTGGTTCAATCTTCTTCTCTGGGGACACCCATCTATGGTATGAGTGGAGGTAGATGCTCAGCTGCTATCAGCCGCCCTTTTTTGTCCCGGCGACCTACACTATTGGGATGGTCTCAGGGACTTTGGTGGGTTCTCCTAATTTGTACGATTTTGGACAATGGAATGGGCAGAATTCCCATGGACTGGGTGGGCGCAGTCCTAATGTGTGGCTCCAGAGGCCCCAGCCTGGAGGGAGTGTGGCCCAGGACTTTGAGGACAGAAGTCTGAAAACACAAACTCAGCTTAGGTTTGGGGACGTAGGTATGGCACGCCCGATCTACAAACCAGGAGAAGAACTCTTCAGGATATGAAGAATGAGTGGTTCTGAGGCGCTTGCTCAGGCATTTGTCACAGGATTTTGTATCAGCGATGGCCGTGGAATGTTGGGGAGGCCTCATGGGCCATGGACGAAATTTCCTCTCTGTGGATTTCACACGGTCCCAATTTTTTTACGTCAAGCTGTGGGATGGGAGGTTTACTTTCAGGTTTGTTACCTCAGGTGTCCCAAACAAAGAGGAATTCCAAAGCAGAGACCTGGGGAAGAGTGAAGGGACAACTCAAACTATAATTAAAAATTGGGGCCTAGGGGCATGGCAGGTCCAATATGCTGTCTCTTCATCCAGGCACTGAGAGGCCTTACTTGAGGACTGGGCTCAGTCTGAGGGTCACAATGTGTGTTTGTGACCAATGTGGCCCGAGAACATGGGCAAGGCCTCATGGGTTACACTGGTTTCAACTACACTGATCTTTGGACAACATGCCAATCACAGGGTCTCTTTCCATGGGGAAAGATTACTGATATCTGCATCATTTTGATCCCGGGCAGTGGTTGGAGATAAGGTCTAGGTTCTGAAGTCTGAAAACCGCAGTTGATAAGAGTGACGACCTAACTCCATGGCGGGTATGATGTGCTCAGTGTGCGGTCAGCTGCCTGGCTTGGTCAGGAGGTTCGGGCTCAGGTTGTTTCAGACAGTGCATTAGTGCCCAGGTTAGACTATATAATTTGGGTACAGTCGAGTGCCGTGTAGGTTTATTCTAATTTGAGGTGCCTGGGCAGCTCATTAGGCAAGATATTTTTTCTAGAAAGCAGGCAGAGTGCTGCATTGGGGCTCCGGAATTTCCAAACTTGAGGGCTTCTGGGCCAGGTGTGTGAGGACAGAAGTCTGAACACAAGCTATGCTATGGTATGAGTGGAGGTAGATGCTCAGCTGGTGTCAGACTGCCCTTGTTTGTGCCTGGAGACCAACAAATTGGGATGGTCTCGGGGACATTGGAGGGTTCTCCTAATTTGTACGATTTTGGACAATGGAATGGGCCGAATTCCCATGGATTGGGAAGGAACAGTCCTAATGTGTGGCTCCAGGGGCCCCATCCTGGAGGGTGTGTGGCCCAGGACTTTGAGGACAGAAGTCTGAAAACAAAAATTCAGCTTTTGTTTGGGGACGCAACTGTCTTGTTGCGAGGAGACAATTGGAATGCGAGACGGACTTCCCAGGCAACCATTCTCGAATGGTGCTCTGGAGTCATTCCATATGGGATGTTCTGGATCTGTCCAACAGGTCACAATTGTCCCGCAGAAGGAATTCTTGAAGGGGGGATCCCACATCTCCAACGTGGAAAACCTCCATGGCCTCGAGATTCCACTCCCTTAATGAAGGGGCCGTCATGCACAAAAACTCCAACCTGAGCCAACGTCTGATCCTTGCCCTGACTTCAGATGCATGAGATATTGGTTCAGAATTGCAGGGGGTACCTGCCGTGCCCTCACCCTGAATCCGAAGTCTAGCTTGTGTTCTCAGTCTTCTGTCCTCACTCTCCTGGCCCCGAAGCCCTCAAGTTTGGCAATTCCGGACCGACAATGAAGCACTCTGCCTGCCCTCTAGAAAAAATATATTGCCTAATGAGATGCCCAGGCAGCTTAAATGTAGATCAATCTACACGGCACTCAAATGTACCCAAATTATATAGTCTAACCTGGGCACTAATGCACTGTCTGACACAACCTGAGCCCGGAACTCCTGACCAACACCCACACAGCTGACCGCACACTGAGCACATCAGACCCGCCATGGCCTTAGATCATCATCTCTTCCCTACCTCAGTTTTCAGGCTTCAGAACCTGGACCTTATCTCCAATCACTGCCCTGGGGTGACTGTGATGCAGAAATCAGAACTCGTCCTGACCCATGGCAAAAAACCTTGTGGTTGGCATGTTGTCCAACGTTCAGTGTAGGAGAAAACAGCATTCACCCTGAGGCCCCGCCCATTCTTGAGAGCGACGAGACCATAAACAAGCATTGTGACCTCAGCGTGACTCCTGTCCTCTAGTAAGTCCTCTTGGTGGCTGGAACATTAGATGTCATAATGGGCTTGACATGTCCCTAGGCCCCAATTTTTAACCAGATTTCTGGTTGTCCAGTCGCCCCTCCGCAGGGATCTACTCTGGAATCCCTCATTTGGTGGGACATCTGCGGTTGAAAAACAAAATGAAACAAATCAACAACAACAAAAAAACGAACTTCTTCCATCCTCAGAATGACCCCAAACTCTTTGGACGGGGCCGAACCCCCAGAGAGTAGTCTCGTCCATTTCCAATGAAGTCACCCCTAAATTTTACGACCATGAGTGACACGATATCCAGAGACAAAACTTGAGCAAGAGCCTCACACTCGCCCTTTTTTCATATCCTGAAGAGTTCTCCTCATGGTCTGTAGATCAGTCCTGCCATACCTATGACCCTAAACATAAGCCGAGTTTGTGTTTTCAGACAACTTTCCAAAGAGCTCTGGCCTACACACCCTACAGGGTCAGGCCCCTGGAGCCAAACCTGAGGACTGTACTTGCCCTCTCCAAGGGAATTGTATGTGCCCATTCCAATGGCCACAACCCTACTAATAGGATAAACCTCCAAAGGCACTGAGGCCATCCCAATAGTTGTGGCTTCCCAGGGCAAACAGGGGCAATCTGAGCCCATCTGAGCACATACCTGCACTCAGACCCGTAGACTGATGTCCCCAGAGGTAAAAACAAAAACAAACAGGCCCCTAGGCACTAATCGGATCCATTGCTTTGGTTTCCAGGCATCTCTCATCAGAGGCCTGGATTTCAATACCAGCATATGGCTGTTTCTTGACTCACCCATCAGAATAAATCTCATCTACACATGGGAAACATGCATGTTGGAGCTGTGTCAAAGCCTCTGTTTAGGAGAACCCTTCAGGGCCCCAGTGCCACCGCTTCATTCCAATGGCTCCATAGACACAAACACATTTTAGGACACATCCACAGGAGAGTCCATGTCAACTCAGCCTCCTCGGGTGCTCCCCCACATCCAGCAGATCTAAGCTGTCTTGTTGCTTGGAGACAATTGGAATGTGAGGTGGGCTACCCAGCCATCCATCCTTAGAACCCTGCTTGGAATCGTTGTCCTGTAGCCAACCAACAGGTCTCAATTGTCCTGCAGAAGAATCTTGGCAGTTTGGAGCTTCTCACAACTCCCATCGTGGGAAAACCCCCATGGCCTCGTGATCCAACCCCGCTTCAAGAAGGGGCCATCAGGGACAGAAAGTCCAACCTGAGCGATCGTCTGATCCTTGCCCTGACTTCAGATGCACGTGATCTGGATTGAGGTCTGTATATTGTGCCTGCCATATCCTCACCCAGAAACCTAGGCCTAGCTTGGCTTCTCAGACTTCCGTCCTCAGACTACTGACCCACAAGCCCTCCAGTTTGGCAATCCAGAACTACAATGCCGCACTCTGCCTGCCCTCCAGATGAAAAACATTGCCATCTGGGGCTACCCAGAGACCACAAATGAGGACCAACCTGCACGCCATTCGGCTGTACCCCAAATATATAGGCTGACCTGAGCACTACTGCCCTTTCTGACCCAGCCTGAGCCTGGACCTCTGGCCCCACCCAGACAGCTGGACTCACACTGAGCACATCGGACCCGCCATGGCCTTAGGTTTTCATCTCTTCTCAACCTCGGTTTCCAGGCTTCAGAACCTAGACCTGATCTCCAATCACTGCCCTGGTTTGAAAATGAGGCAGAAATCAGAACTCTTTCCCCATGGCAAGAAACCTTGTGGTTGGCATGTGGTCCAACGTTCAGTGGAGTAGAAACCAGTGTGGCCCATGAGGCCCAGCCCATGGTTGAGGGCCACATTGGTCAAAAACACACATTGTGACCCTCAGCCTGAGCCCTGTCCTCAGGTAAGGCCTCTAACTGGCTGGATGAAGAGACAGCATATTGGGCCTGCCATGCCCCTAGGCCCCAATTTTTAACCATAGTTCGGGTTGTCCCTTCACTCTTCCCCAAGGTTCTGCTTTGGAATTCCTCTTTTGGTGGGACACCTGAGGTAACAAACCTGAAAGGAGTCCTCCCATCCCACAGATTGACGAAAAACAATTGTGATCGGCCAAATCCACAGAGAGAAAGATTCGTCCATGGCCCATAAGGCTTCCCCAACATTCCACGGCCATTGCTCATACAAAATCCAGAGACAAAATCCTGAACAGGCGCTTCAGACTCGCACTTTCTTCATATCCTGAAGAATTCTTCTCATGGTTTGTATATCGGGCGTGCCATACCTACGTCCCCAAACCTAAGCTGTGTTTCTGTTTTCAGACTTCTGTCCTCAAAGTCCTGGGCCACACACCCTCCAGGCTGGGGCCCCTGGAGCCACACTTTAGGACTGCGCCCACCCAGTCCATGGGAATTCTGCCCATTCCATTGTCAAAAATCGTACAACTTAGGAGAACCCACCAAAGTCCCTGAGGCCATCTCAATAGTGTAGGTCGGCAGGACAAAAAAAGGCGGTTGATACCAGCTGAGCATCTACCTCCACGCATACCATAGATGGATGTCCCCAGAGAAGAAGATTGAACCAGACAGGACCCGAGGCCATTATCGGATCCATTGCTTTGGTTTACAGGCATGTCTCCTCAAAAGCCTGGGATCCAATACCAGCAGAGAGGATTTCCTGAGGCACCCATTAGAACAAATCTCGCCTCCACAAGGAAACGTGTGCATGGGAGCTATGTCAAAAGCTTAGGAGAATACTTCTGGGTCCCGGTGCCACCGCCCCATTCCAAGGCCCTCATGGACACAAGCACACATTATGACCCATTCTCAAGAAAGTCCATTTCAACTCAGCCACCCCGGTTGCTCCCGCAAATCCATTGGATCTAAACTGTCTTTTTGCGAGGAGACAATTGGAATGCGAGGCTGACGTCCCAGGCAACCATCCTCGAATGGTGCTCTGGAGTCATTCCATATGGGATGTTCTGGAGCTGTCCAACAGGTCTCAATTGTCCCGCAGAAGAAATCCTTCAAGGGGGGATCCCACATCTCCCAACGTGGAAAACCTCCATGGCCTCGAGATTTCGCTCCCTTCATGAAGGGGCCGTCATGCACAGAAACTCCTACCTGAGACATTGTCTGATTTTCGCCCTGACTTCAGATGCATGAGATATTGGTTCAGAATTGCAGGGGGTACCTGCCGTGCCCTCACCCTGAATCCGAAGTCTAGCTTGTGTTCTCAGTCTTCCGTGCTCACTCTCCTGGCCCCGAAGCCCTCAAGTTTGGCAATTCCGGACCGACAATGAAGCACTCTGCCTGCCCTCTAAAAAAAATATATTGCCTAATGAGCTGCCCAGGCAGCTTAAATGAGGATCAACCTACACGGCACTCGAATGTCCCCATATTATATAGTCTAACCTGGGCACTAATGCACTGTCTGACACAACCTGAGCCCGGACCTCCTGACCAACACCCAGACAGCTGATGGCACACTGAGCACATCAGACCCGCCATGGACTTAGTTCATCATCTCTTCCCTACCTCAGTTTTCAGGCTTCAGAACCTAGACCCTATCTCCAATCACTGCCCAGGGTTGCCTGTGATGCAGAAATCAGAACTCTTCCTGAAACATGGCAAGAAACATTTTAGTTGGCATGTTGTCCAACGTTCAGTGTAGGAGAAAACAGCATTCACCCTGAGGCCCCGCCCATTCTTGAGTGCGACGAGAGCATAAACACGCATTGGGACCTCAGCCGAGTCCTGTCCTCTAGTAAGTCCTCTCAGTGGCTGGACCATTAGATGTCATAATGGGCTTGACATGTCCCTAGGCCCCAATTTTTAACCAGATTTCTGGTTGTCCAGTCGCCCCTCCCCAGGGCTCTACTCTGGAATCCCTCATTTGGTTGGACATCTGAGGTTGAAAAACAAAACGAAACAAATCAACAACAACAAAAAAACGGACTACTTCCATCCTCACAATGACCCCAAACTCTTTGGACTGGGCCGAACTCCCAGAGAGTAAGTCTCGTCCATTTCCCATGAAGTCACCCGGAAATTTTACGACCATGAGTGACACGATATCCAGAGACAAAAACTTGAGCACGAGCCTCACACTCGCCCTTTTTTCATATCCTGAAGAGTTCTCCTCATGGTCTGTAGATCAGTCCTGCCATACCTATGACACGAAACATAAGCCGAGTTTGTGATTTCAGACAGCTGTCCAAACAGCTCTGGCCTACACACCCTACAGGCTCAGGCCCCTGGAGCCAAACCTGAGGACTGTACTTGCCCTCTCCAAGGGAATTGTTTGTGCCCATTCCAGTGGCCACAAACCTCTTAATAGAATAAACCTCCAATGGCATGAGGCCATCCCAATAGTTGTGGCTTCCCAGGACAAACAGGGGCAATCTGAGCCCATCTGAGCACCAACCTGCACTCAGACCCGTAGATTGATATCCCCAGAGGTAAAAACAAAAACGAACAGGCCCTTAGGCACTAATCGGATCCATTGCTTTGGTTTCCAGGCATCTCTCCTCAGAGGCCTGGATTTCAATACCACCATATGGCTGTTTCTTGACTCACCCATCAGAATAAATCTCAACTACACATGGGAAACATGCACGTTGGAGCTGTGTCAAAGCCTCTGTTTAGGAGAACCCTTCAGGGCCCAAGTGCCACCACTTCATTCCAAGGGCTCCATAGACACAAACACATATTAGGACACATCCACTGGAGATTCCATTTCAACTCAGCCTCCTCGTTGCTCCCTCACATCCAGCAGATCTAACATGTCTTGTTTCTTGGAGAAAATTGGAATGCGCAGTGGGCTATCCAGCCATCCAACCTTAGAACCCTGCTCGGAATCGTTGGCCTGGAGCCAACCAACAGGTCTCAATTGTCCTGCAGAAGAATCTTGGCAGTTTGGAGCTTCTCACAACTCCCATCGTGGGACAACGCCAAGGCCTCGTGATCCAACCCACCTTCAAGAAGGGTCCATCAGGTACAGAAAGTCCAACCTGAGCGATCGTCTGATCCTTGCCCTGACTTCAGATGCACGAGATCTCGATTGAGTTCTGTAGATTTTGCCTGCCATATCCTCACCCAGAAACCTAGGCCTAGCTTGGCTTCTCAGACTTCCGTCCTCAGACTACTGACCCACAAGCCCTCAAGTTTGGCAATCCAGGAATACAATGCCACACTCTGCCTGCCCTCCAGAAGAAAAACATTGCCCTCTGGGGCTACCCAGAAACCCCAAATGAGGATCAACCTGCACACCATTCGGCTGTACGCCAATATATAGGCTGACCTGGGCACTATTGCCCTTTCTGACCCAGCCTGAGCCTGGACCTCCTGGCCCCACCCAGACAGCTGGCCTCACACTGAGCACATCAGACCCGCCATGGCCTTAGGTTGTCATCTCTTCTCAACCTCGGTTTCCAGGCTCAGAACCTCGACCTGATCTCCAATCACTGCCCTGGTTTAAAAATGAGGCAGAAATCAGAACTCTTTCCCCATGGCAAGTAACCTTGTGGTTGGCATGTTGTCCTACGTTCAGTGTAGTAGAAACCAGTGTGGCCCATGAGGCCCAGCCCATGCTTGCGGGCCACATTGGTCACAAACACACATTGTGACCCTCAGCCTAAGCTCAGGCTTCACGTAAGGCCTCTCAGTGGCTGGATGAAGAGACAGCAAATTGGGCCTGCCATGCACCTAGGCCCCAATTTTTAACCATAGTTCGGGTTGTTCCTTCACTCTTCCCCAGAGCTCGGCTTTGGAATTCCTCTTTTGGTGGGACACATGAGGTAACAAACCTGAAAGGAGTCCTCCCATCCCACAGATTGACGAAAAACAATTGGGATCGGGCCAAATCCACAGAGAGGAAGATTCGTCCATGGCCCATGAGGCTTCCCCAACATTCCACGGCCATCGCTGATACAAAATCCAGAGACAAAAGCCTGAGCAAGCGCGTCAGACTCGGTCATTCTTCATATTCTGAAGAGTTCTTCTCATGGTTTGTAGATCGGGCATGCCATACCTACGTCCCCAAACCTAAGCTGAGTTTGTGTTTTCAGACTTCTGTCCTCAAAGTCCTGGGCCACACTCCCTCCAGGCTGGGGCCTCTGGAGCCACACATTAGGACTGCGCCCACCCAGTCCATGGGAAGTCTGCCCATTCCATTGTCCAAAATCGTACAAATTAGGAGAACCCACCAAAGTCCCTGAGGCCATCCCAATAGTGTAGGTCGCCGGGACAAAAAAGGGCGGCTGATAGCAGCTGAGCATCTACCTCCACTCATACCATAGATGGGTGTCCCCAGAGAAGAAGATTGAACCAGACAGGACCCGAGGCCATTATTGGATCCATTGCTTTGGTTTACAGGCATGTCTCCTCAAAAGCCTGGGTTCCAATACCAGCAGAGAGGATTTCCTGAGGCACCCATCAGAACAAATCTCGTCTCCACAAGGAAACGTGTGCACGGGAGCTATGTCAAAAGCTTAGGAGAATACTTCAGGGTCCCGGTGCCACCGCCCCATTCCAAGGCCCTCATGGACACAAACAAACATTAGCACCCATCCTCAGGAAAGTCCATTTCAAGTCAGCCACCCCGGTTGCTCCCGCAGATCCATTGGATCTAAACTGTTTTGTTGCGAGGAGACAATTAGAATGCGAGGCGGACTTCCCAGGGAGCCATCCTCGAATGGTGCTCTGGAGTCATTCCATATGGGATGTTCTGGAGCTGTCCAACAGGTCTCAATTGTATGCAGAAGGAATCCTTGAAGGGCGGATTCCACATTTCCCAACGTGGAAAACCTCCATGGCCTCGAGATTCTGCTCCCTTCATGAAGGGGCCGTCATGCACAGAAACTCCAAACTGAGCCAACGTCTGATCCTCGCCCTGACTTCAGATGCATGAGATATTGGTTCAGAATTGCAGGGGGTACCTGCAGTGCCCTCACCCTGAATCTGAAGTCTAGCTTGTGTTCTCAGTCTTCCGTCCTCACTCTCCTGGCCCCAAAGCCCTCAAGTTTGGCAATTCCGGACCGACAATTGAGCACTCTGCCTGCCCTCTAGAAAAAATATATTGCCTAATGAGCTGCCTAGGCAGCTGAAATGAGGATCAACCTACACGGAACTCGAATGTACCAAAATTATATAGTCTAACCTGGGCAGTAATGCACTGTCTGACACAACCTGAGCCCGGACCTCCTGACCAACACCCAGACAGCTGACCGCACACTGAGCACATCAGACCCGCCATGGCCTTAGTTCATCATCTCTTCCCTACCTCAGTTTTCAGGCTGCAGAACCTAAACCCTATCTCCATTCACTGCCCAGGGGTGCCTGTGATGCAGAAATCAGAACACTTCCTGACACATGGCAAGAAACCTTGTGGTTGGCATGTTGTCCAAATTTCAGTGTAGGAAAAACAGCATTCACCCGGAGGCCCCGCCCATTCTTGAGTGTGACGAGAGCATAAACACGCATTGTGACCTCAACGTGAGTCCTGTCCTCTAGTAAGTCCTCTCAGTGGCTGGACCATTAGATGTCATAATGGGCTTGACATGTCCCTAGGCCCCAATTTTTAAACAGATTTCTGGTGTCCAGTCGCCCCTCCCCAGGGCTCTACTCTGGAATCCATGATTTGGTGGGATATCTGAGGTTGAAAAACAAAACGAAACAAATCAACAACAACAAAAAAACAGACTTCTTCCATCGTCTGAATGAACCCAAATTCTTTGGACGGGGCCGAGCCCCCAGAGAGTAAGTCTCATCCATTTCCCATGAAGTTACCCGGAAATTTTACGACCATGAGTGACACGATACCAGAGAAAACTACTTGAGCAAGAGCCTCACACTCGCCCTTTTTTTCATATCCTGAAGAGTTCTCCTCATGGTCTGTAGATCAGTCCTGCCATACCTATGACCTGAAACATAAGCCGAGTATGTGTTTTCAGACAACTGTCCAAACAGCTCTGGCCTACATGCCCTACAGGCTCAGGCCCCTGGAGCCAAACCTGAGGACTGTACTTGCCCTCTCCAAAGGAATTGTATGTGCCCATTCCAATGGCCACAACCCTACTAATAGGATAAACCTCCAAAGGCCTGAGGCCATCCCAATAGTTGTGGCTTCCCAGGACAAACAGGGGCAATCTGAGCCCATCTGAGCACCAACCTGCACTCAGACCCGTAGACTGATGTCCCCAGAGGTAAAAACAAAAACGAACAGGCCCTTAGGCACTAATCCGATCCATTGCTTTGGTTTCCAGGCATCTCTCCTCAGAGGCCTGGATTTCAATACCAGCATATGGCTGTTTCTTGACTCACCCATCAGAATAAATCTCATCTACACATGGGAAACATGCACGTTGGAGCTGTGTCAAAGCCTCTGTTTAGGAGAACCCTTAAGGGCCCCAGTGCCACCGCTTCATTCCAAGGGCTCCATAGACACAAACACATATTAGGACACATTCACTGGATTTCCATTTCAACTCAGCCTCCTCGGTTGCTCCCCCACATCCAACAGATCTAACCTGTCTTGTTGCTTGGAGACAATTGGAATGCGAGGTGGGCTACCCAGCCATCCATCCTTAGAACCCTGCTTGGAATCGTTGGCCTGGAGCCAACCAACAGGTCTCAATTGTCCTGCAGAAGAATCTTGGCAGTTTGGAGCTTCTCACAGCTCCCCTCGTGGGAAAACCCCCATGGCCTCGTGATACAACCCAGCTTCAAGAAGGGGCCATCAGGGACAGAAAGTCCAACCTGAGCGATCGTCTTATCCTTGCCCTGACTTCAGATGCACGAGATCTCGATTGAAGTCTGTTGATTGTGCCTGCCATATCCTCACCCAGAAACCTAGGCCTAGCTTGGCTTCTCAGACTTCAGTCCTCAGACTACTGACCCACAAGCCCTCCAGTTTGGCAATCCAGAACTACAATGCCGCACTATGCCTGCCCTCCAGAAGAAAAACATTGCCCTCTGGGGCTACCCAGAAACCCCAAATGAGGATCAACCTGCACGCCATTCGGCTGTACCCCAAATATATAGGCTGACCTGGGCACTATTGCCATTTCTTACCCAGCCTGAGCCTGGACCTTCTGGCCCCACCCAGACAGCTGGCCTCACACTGAGCACATCGGACCCGCCATGGCCTTAAGGTTGTCATCTCTTCTCAACCTCGGTTTCCAGGCTTCAGAACCTAGACCTGATCTCCAATCACTGCCATGGTTTGAAAATGAGGCAGAAATATGAACTCTTTCCCCATGGCAAGAAACCTTGTGGTTGGCATGTGGTCCAACGTTCAGTTTAGTAGAAACCAGTGTGGCCCATGTGGCCCCGCCCATGCTTGTGGGCCACATTGGTCACAAACACACATTGTGACCCTCAGCCTGAGCCCAGGCTTCACGTAAGGCCTCTCAGTGGCTGGATGAAGAGATAGCATATTGGGCCTGCCATGCCCCTAGGCCCCAATTTTTAACCATAGTTCGGGTAGTCTCTTCACTCTTCCCCAGGGCTCTGCTTTGCAATTCCTCTTTTGGTGGGACACCTGAGGTAACAAACCTGAAAGGAGTCCTCCCATCCCACAGATTGACGAAAAACTATTGGGATCGGGCCAAATCCACAGAGAGAAAGATTCGTCCAGGGCAATGAGGCTTCCCCAACATTCCACGGCCATCGCTGATACAAAATCCAGAGACAAAAGCCTGAGCAAGCGCGTCAGACTCGCTCAGTCCTCATATTCTGAAGAGTTCTTCTCATGGTTTGTAGATCGGGCGTGCCATACCTACGTCCCCAAACCTAAGCTGAGTTTGTGTTTTCAGACTTCTGTCCTCAAAGTCCTTGGCCACGCACCCTCCAGGCTGGGGCCCCTGGAGCCACCCATTAGGACTGCGCCCACCCAATCCATGGGAATTCTGCCCATTCCCTTGTCAAAAATCATACAAATTAGGAGAACCCACCAAAGTCCCTGAGGCCATCCCATTAGTGTAGGTCGCCGGGACAAAAAAGGGCGGTTGATACCAGCTGAGCATCTACCTCCACTCATACCATAGATGGATGCCCCCAGAGAAGAAGATTGAACCAGACAGGACCCGAGGCCATTTTCGGATCCATTGCATTGGTTTACAGGCATGTCTCCTCAAAAGCCTGGGTTCCAATACCAGCAGAGAGGATTTCCCGAGGCACCCATCAGAACAAATCTCGTCTCCACAAGCAAACTTGTGCATGGAAGCTATGTCAAAAGCTTAGGGGAATACTTCAGGGTTTCGGTGCCACCGCCCCATTCCAAGGCCCTCATGGACACAAACACACATTAGGACCCATCCTCAGGAAAGTCCATTTCAACTCAGCCACCCCGGTTGCTCCCGCAGATCCATTGGATCTAAACTGTCTTGTTGTGAGGAGACAATTGGAATGCGAGGCGGACGTCCCAGGCAACCATCCTCGAATGGTGCTCTGGAGTCATTCCATATGGGATGTTCTGGAGCTATCGATCAGGTCAATTGTCCCGCAGAAGGAATCCTTGAAGGGGGATCCCACATCTCCCAACGTGGAAAACCTCCATGGCCTCGAGATTCCGCTCCCTTCATGAAGGGGCCATCATACACAGAAACTGCAACCTGAGCAACGTCTGATTCTCGCCCTGACTTCAGATGCATGAGATATTGGTTCAGAATTGCAGGGGGTACCTGCCGTGCCCTCACTCTGAATCCGAAGTCTAGCTTGTGTTCTCAGACTTCCATCCTCACTCTCCTGGCTTCGAAGCCCTCAAGTTTGGCAATTCCGGACCGACAATGAAGCACTCTGCCTGCCCTCTAGAAAAAATATATTGCCTAATGAGCTGCCCAGGCAGCTTAAATGAGGATCAACCTACACGGCACTCGAAGTACCCAAGTTATATAGTCTAACCTGGGCACTAATGCACTGTCTGACACAACCTGAGCCCGGACCTCCTGACCAACACCCAGACAGCTCACGGCAAACTGAGCACTCAGACCCTCCATCGCCTTAGTTCATCATCTCTTCCCTACCTCAGTTTTCAGGCTTCAGAACCTAGACCTTATCTCCAATCACTGCCCAGGGGTGCCTGTGATGCAGAAATCAGAACTCTTCCTGACCGATGGCAAGAAACCTTGTGTTTGGAATTTGTCCAAAGTTCAGTGTAGGAGAAAACAGCATTCACCCTGAGGCCCCGCCCATTCTTGAGTGCGACGAGAGCATAAACACGCATTGTGACCTCAGCGTAAGTCCTGTCCTCTAGTAAGTCCTCTCGGTGGCTGGACCATTAGATGTCATAATGGGCTTGACATGTCCCTAGGCCCCAATTTTTAACCAGATTTCTGGTTGTCCAGTCGCCCCTCCCCAGGGCTCTACTCTGGAATCCCTATTTGGTGGGACATCTGAGGTTGAAAAACAAAACGAAACAAATCAACAACAACGAAAAGAAAACGTACTTCTTCCATCCTCAGAATGACCCCAAACTCTTTGGACAGGTCCGAAACCCCAGAGAGTATGTCTCGTCCATTTCCCATGAAGTCACCCGGAAATTTTACAACCATGAGTGACACGATATCCAGAGGCAAAAACTTGAGCAAGAGCCTCACACTCGCCCTTTTTACATATCCTGAAGAGTTCTCCTCATGGTCTGTAGATCAGTCCTGCCATACCTATGACACGAAACATAAGCCGAGTATGTGTTTTCAGACAACTGTCCAAACAGCTCTGGCCTACATGCCCTACAGGCTCAGGCCCCTGGAGCCAAACCTGAGGACTGTACTTGCCCTCTCCAAGGGAATTGTATGTGCCCATTCCAATGGCCACAACCCTACTAATAGAATAAACCTCCAAAGGCCCTGAGGCCATCCCAATAGTTGTGGCTTCCCAGGACAAACAGGGGCAATCTGAGCCCATCTGAGCACCAACCTGCACTCAGACCCGTAGACTGATGTCCCCAGAGGTAAAAACAAAAACGAACGTGCCCTTAGGCACTAATCGGATCCATTGCTTTGGTTTCCAGGCATCTCTCCTCAGAGGCCTGGATTTCAATACCAGCATATGGCTGTTTCTTGACTCACCCATCAGAATAAATCTCATCTACACATGGGAAACATGCACGTTGGAGCTGTGTCAAAGCCTCTGTTTAAGAGAACCCTTCAGGGCCCCAGTGCCACCGCTTTATTCCAAGGGCTCCATAGACACAAACACATATTAGGACATATCCACTGGAGATTCCATTTCAACTCAGCCTCCTCGGTTGCTCCCCCACATCCAGCAGATCTAACCTGTCTTGTTGCTTGGAGACAATTGGAATGCGAGGTGGGCTACCCAGCCATCCATCCTTAGAACCCTGCTCAGGATCGTTGGCCTGTAGCCAACCAACAGGTCTCAATTGTCCTACAGAAGAATCTTTGCAGTTTGGAGCTTCTCACAACTCCCATCGTGGGAAAACCCCCATGGCCTCGTGATCCAACCCCCCTTCAAGAAAGGGCCATCAGAGACAGAAAGTCCAACCTGAGCGATCATCTGATCCTTGCCCTGACTTCAGATGCACGAGATCTCGATTGAGTTCTGTAGATTGTGCCTGCCATATCCTCACCCAGAAACCTAGGCCAAGCTTGGCTTCTCAGACTTCCGTCCTCAGACTACTGACCCACAAGCCCTCCAGTTTGGCAATCCAGAACTACAATGCCGCACTCTGCCTGCCCTCCAGAAGAAAAACAATGCCATCTGGGGCTACCCAGAAAACCCAAATGAGGATCAACCTGCACGCCATTCGGCTGTACCCCAAATATATAGGCTGACCTGGGCACTATTGCCCTTTCTGACCCAGCCTGAGCCTGGACCTCCTGGCCCCACCCAGACAGCTGGCCTCACACTGAGCACATCGGACCCGCCATGGCCTTAGGTTGTCATCTCTTCTCAACCTCGGTTTCCAGGCTTCAGAACCTAGACCTAATCTACAATCACTCCCATGGTTTGAAAATGAGGCAGAAATCAGAACTCTTTCCCCATGGCAAGAAACCTTGTGGTTGGCATGTGGTCCAACGTTCAGTGTAGTAGAAACCAGTGTGGCCCATGAGGCCCCGCCCATGCTTGCGGGCCACATTGGTCACAAACACACATTGTGACCCTCAGCTTGAGCCCAGGCTTCATGTAAGGCCTCTCAGTGGCTGGATGAAGAGACAGCATATTGGGCCTGCCATGCCCCTAGGCCCCAATTTTTAACCATAGTTCGGGTTGTCCCTTCATTCTTCCCCAGGGCTCTGCTTTGGAATTCCTCTTTTGGTGGGACACCTGAGGTAACAAACCTGAAAGGAGTCCTCCCATCCCACAGATTGACGAAAAACTATTGGGATCGGGCGAAAACCACAAAGAGAAAGATTCGTCCAGGGCCCATGAGGCTTCCCCAACATTCCACGGCCATCGCTGATACAAAACCCAGAGACAAAAGCCTAGCAAGTGCATCAGACTCGCTCATTCTTCATATTCTAAAGAGTTCTTCTCATGGTTTGTAGATCGGGCGTGCCATACCTACGTCCCCAAAATTAAGCTGAGTTTGTGTTTTCAGACTTCTGTCCTCAAAGTCCTGGGCCACACTCTCTCCAGGCTGGGGCCTCCGGAGCCACACATTAGGACTGCGCCCACCCAATCCATGGGAATTCTGTCCATTCCATTGTCAAAAATCGTACAAATTAGGAGAACCCACCAATGTCCCTGAGGCCCTCTCAATAGTTTAGGTCGCCAGGACAAAAAAAAGGGCGGTTGATACCAGCTGGGCATCTAACTCCACTCATACCATAGATGGATGTCCCCAGAGAAGAAGATTGAACCAGACAGGACCTGAGGCCATTATTGGATCCATTGCTTTGGTTTACAGGCATGTCTCCTCAAAAGCCTGGGTTCCAATACCAGCAGAGAGGATTTCCTGAGGCACCCATCAGAACAAATCTCGTCTCCACAAGGAAATTGTGCATGGGAGCAATGTCAAAAGTTTTGGAGAATACTTCAGGTTCCCGGTGCCACCGCCCCATTCCAAGGCCCTCATGGACACAAACAAACATTAGCACCCATCCTCAGGAAAGTCCATTTCAACTCAGCCACCCCGGTTGCTCCCGCAGATCCATTGGATCTAAACTGTCTTGTTGCGAGGAGACAATTGGAATGTGAGGCGGACGTCCCAGGCACCATCCTCGAATGGTGCACTGGAGTCATTCCATATGGGATGTTCTGGAGCTGTCCAACAGGTCTCAATTGTCCCGCTGAAAGAATCCTTGAAGGGGGGATCCCACATCACCCTACGTGGAAAACCTCCAAGGTCTCGAGATTCTGCTCCCTTCATGAAGGGGCCGTCATGCACAGAAACTGCAACCTGAGCCAACGTCTGATCCTCGCCCTGACTTCAGATGCATGAGATATTGGTTCAGAATTGCAGGGGGTACCTGCCGTGCCCTCACCCTGAATCCGAAGTCTCTCTTGTGTTCTCAGTCTTCCGTCCTCACCCTCCTGGCCCCAAAGCCCTCAAGTTTGACAATTCCGGACAGACAATGAAGCACTCTGCCTGCCCTCTAGAAAAAATATATTGCCTAATGAGCTGCCCAGGCAGCTTAAATGAGGATCAACCTACACGGCACTCGAATGTACCCAAGTTATATATTCTAACCTGGGCACTAATGCACTGTCTGACACAACCTGAGCCCGGACCTCCTGACGAACACCCAGACAGCTGACGGCACACTGAGCACATTAGAACCTCCATGGCCTTAGTTCATCATCTCTTCCCTACCTCAGTTTTCAGGCTTCAGAACCTAGACCTTATCTCCAATCACTGCCCAGGGGTGACTGTGATGCAGAAATCAGAACTCTTCCTGACCCATGGCAAGAAACCTTGTGGTTGGCATGTTGTCCTACGTTCAGTGTAGGAGAAAATGGCATTCACCCTGAGGCCCCGCCCATTCTTGAGTGCGATGAGAGCATAAACACGCATTGTGACCTGAGCGTGAGTCCTGTCCTCTAGAAAGTCCTCTCGGTGGCTGGACCATTAGATGTCATAATGGGCTTGACATGTCCCTAGGCCCCAATTTTTAACCAGATTTCTGGTTGTCCAGTCCCCCATCCCCAGGGCTCTACTCTGGAATCCCTCATTTGGTGGGACATCTGAGGTTGAAAAACAAAACGAAACAAATCAACAACAACGAAAAGAAAACGTACTTCTTCCATCCTCAGAATGACACCAAACTCTTTGAACGGGGCCGAATCCCCAGAGAGTAAGTCTCATCCATTTCCCATGAAGTCACCCGGAAATTTTACGACCATGAGTGACATGATTTCCAGAGACAAAAACTTGAGCAAGAGCCTCACACTCGCCCTTTTTTCATATCCTGAAGAGTTCTCCTCATGGTCTGTAGATCAGTCCTGCCATACCTATGACACGAAACATAAGCCGAGTTGGTGTTTTCAAAGAGCTCTCCAAACAGCTCTGGCCTACACACCCTACAGGCTCAGGCCCCTGGAGCCAAACCTGAAAACTGTACTTGACCTCTCCAAGGGAAATGTATGTGCCCATTCCAATGGCCACAACCCTACTAATAGGATAAACCTCCAAAGGCCCTGAGGACATCCCAATAGTTGTGGCTTCCCAGGACAAACAGGGGCAATCTGAGCCCATCGGAGCACCAACCTGCACTCAGACCCTTAGACTGATGTCCCCAGAGGTAAAAACAAAAACAAACAGGCCCTTAGGCACTATTCGGATCCATTGCTTTGGTTTCAAGGCATCTCTCCTCAGAGGCCTGGATTTCAATACCAGCATATGGCTGTTTCTTGACTCACCCATCAGAATAAATCTCATCTACACATGGGAAACATGCACGTTGGAGCTGTGTCAAAGCCTCTGTTTAGGAGAACCTATCAGGGCCCCAGTGCCACCGCTTCATTCCAAGGGCTCCATAGACACAAACACATATTAGGACATATCCACTGGAGATTCCATTTCAACTCAGCCTCCTCGGTTGCTCCCCCACATCCAGCAGATCTAACCTTGCTTGTTGCTTGGAGACAATTGGAATGCGCGGTGCACTACCCAGCCATCCATCCTTAGAACCCTGCTCGGAATCGTTGGCCTGGAGCCAACCAACAGGTCTCAATTGTCCTGCAGAAGAATCTTGGGAGTTTGGATCTTCTCACAACTCCCATCGTGGCAAAACCCCCATGGCCTCGTGATCCAACCCCCCTTCAAGAAGGGGCCATCAGGTACAGAAAGTCCAACCTGAGCGATCGTCTGATCCTTGCCCTGACTTCAGATGCACGAGATCTCGATGGAGGTCTGTAGATTGTGCCTGCCATATCCTCACCCAGAAACCTAGGCCTAGCTTGGCTTCTCAGACTTCCGTCCTCAGACTACTGACCCACAAGCCCTCCAGTTTGGCAATCCAGAACTACAATGCCGCACTCTGCCTGCCCTCCAGAAGAAAAACAATGCCCTCTGGGGCTACCCAGAAACCCCAAATGAGGATCAACCTGCACACCATTCGGCTGTACCCCAAATATATAGGCTGACCTGGGCACTATTACCCTTTCTGACCCAGCCTGAGGCTGGACCTCCTGACCCACCCAGACAGCTGGCCTCACACTGATCACATCGGACCCACCATGACCTTAGGTTGTCATCTCTTCTCAACCTCGGTTTCCAGGCTTTAGAACCTAGACCTGATCTCCAATCACTGCCATGGTTTGAAAATGAGGCAGAAATCAGAACTCTTTCCCCATGGCAAGAAACCTTGTGGTTGGCATGTGGTCCAACGTTCATTGTAGTAGAAACCAGTGTGGCCCATGAGGCCCTGCCCATGCTTGCGGGCCACATTGGTCACAAACACACATTTTGACCCTCAGCCTGAGCCCAGGCTTCACGTAAGGCCTCTCAGTGGCTGGATGAAGAGACAGCATATTGGGCCTGCCATGCCCCGAGGCCCCAATTTTTAACCATAGTTCGGGTTGTCCCTTCACTCTTCCCCAGGGCTCTGCTTTGGAATTCCTCTTTTGGTGGGACACCTGAGGTAACAAACCTGAAAGGAGTTCTCCCATCCCACAGATTGACGAAAAACTATTGGGATCGGGCCAAATCCAAAGAGAGAAAGATTCGTCCACGGCCCATGAGGCTTCCCCAACATTCCACGGCCATCGCTGATACAAAATCCAGAGACAAAAGCCTGAGCAAGCGCGTCAGAATCGCTCATTCTTCATATCCTGAAGAGTTCTTGTCATGGTTTGTAGATCGGGAGTGCCATACCTACGTCCCCAAACCTAAGCTGAGTTTGTGTTTTCAGACTTCTGTCCTCAAAGTCCTGGGACACATTCCCTCCAGGCTGGGGCCCCTGGAGCCACACATTAAAACTGCTCCCACCCAATCCATGGGAATTCTGCCCATTCCATTGTCAAAAATCGTACAAATTAGGAGAACCCACCAAAGGCCCTGAGGCCATCCCAGTAGTGTAGGTCGCCGGGACAAAAAAGGGCGGTTGATACCAGCTGAGCATCTACCTCCACTCATACCATAGATGGATGTCCCCAGAGAAGAAGATTGAACCAGACAGGACCCGAGGCCATTATTGGATCCATTGCTTTGGTTTACAGGCATGTCTCCTCTAAAGCCTGGGTTCCAATAGCAGCAGAGAGGAATTCCTGAGGCACCCATCAGAACAAATCTCGTCTCCACAAGGAAACTTGTCCATGGGAGCTATGTCAAAAGCATAGGAGAATACTTCAGGGTCCCGGTGCCACCACCCCATTCCAAGGCCCTCATGGACACAAACACACATTAGGACCCATCCTCAGGAAAGTCCATTTCAAGTCAGCCACCCCGGTTGCTCCCGCAGATCCATTGGATCTAAACTGTCTTTTTGCGAGGAGACAATTGGAATGCGAGGCGGACGTCCCAGGCAACCATCCTCGAATGGTGCTCTGGAGTCATTCCATATGGGATGTTCTGGAGCTGTCCAACAGTTCTCAAATGTCCCGCAGAAGGAATCCTTGAGGGGGGATCCCACATCTCCCAACGTGGAAAACCTCCATGGCCTCGAGATTCCGCTCCCTTCATGAAGGGGCCGTCATCCACAGAAACTGCAACCTGAGCCAACGTCTGATCCTCGCCCTGACTTCAGATGCATGAGATATTGGTTCAGAATTGCAGGGGGTACCTGCCGTGCCCTCACCCTGAATCCGAAGTCTAGCTTGTGTTCTCAGTCTTCCGTCCTCACTCTCCTTGCCCCGAAGCCCTCACGCTTGGCAATTCCGGACCGACAATGAAGCACTCTGCCTGCCCTCTAGAAAAAATATATTGCCTAATGAGCTGCCCAGGCAGCTTAAATGAGGATCAACCTACACGGCACTCGAATGTACCCAAGTTATATAGTCTAACCTGGGCACTAATGCACTGTCTGACACAACCTGAGCCCGGACCTCCTGACCAACACCCAGACAGCTGATTGCACACTGAGCACATCAGATCCGCCATGGCCTTAGTTCATCATCTCTTCCCTACCTCAGTTTTCAGGCTTCAGAACCTAGACCTTATATCCAATCACTGCCCAGTGGTGACTGTGATGCAGAAATCAGAACTCTTCCTGACCCTTGGCAAGAAACCTGGTGGTTGGCATGTTGTCCAACGTTCAGTGTAGGAGAAAACAGCATTCACCCTGAGGCCCCGCCCATTCTTGAGTGCGACGAGAGCATAAACACGCATTGTGACCTCAGCGTTAGTCCTGTCCTCTAGTAAGTCCTCTCGGTGGCTGGACCATTAGATGTCATAATGGGCTTGAAATGTCTCTAGGCCCCAATTTTTAACCAGATTTCTGGTTGCCCAGTCGCCCCTCCCCAGGGCTCTACTCTGGAATCCCTCATTTGGTGGGACATCTGAGGTAAAAACAAAACGAAACAAATCAACAACAACAAAAAAACTTACTTCTGCCATCTTCAGAATGACTCCAAACACTTTGGACGGGGCCGAACCCCCAGAGAGTAAGTCTCGCCATTTCCCATGAAGTCACCCGGAAATTTTACGACCATGAGTGACACGATATCCAGAGACAAAAACTTGAGCAAGAGCCTGACACTCGCCCTTTTTTCATATCCTGAAGTGTTCTCCTCATGGTCTGTAGATCAGTCCTGCCATACCTATGACCCAAAACATAAGCCGAGTTTGTGTTTTCAGACAACTGTCCAAACAGCTCTGGCCTACACACCCTACAGGCTCAGGCCCCTGGAGCCAAACCTGAGGACTCTACTTGCCCTCTCTAAGGGAAATGTATGTGCCCATTCCAATGGCCACAACCCTACTAATAGGATTAACCTCCAAAGGCCCTGAGGCCATCCCAATAGTTGTGGCTTCCCAGGACAAACAGGGGCAATCTGAGCCCATCAGAGCACCAACCTGCACTCAGACCCGTAGACTGATGTCCCCAGAGGTAAAAACAAAAACAAACAGGCCCTTAGGCACTAATCGGATCCATTGCTTTGGTTTCAAGGCATCTCTCCTCAGAGGCCTGGATTTCAATACCAGCATATGGCTGTTTCTTGACTCACCCATCAGAATAAATCTCATCTACACATGGGAAACATGCACGTTGGAGCGGTGTCAAAGCCTCTGTTTAGGAGAAACCTTCAGGGCCCCAGTGCCACCACTTCATTCCAAGGGTCCATAGACACAAACACATATTAGGACATATCCACTGGAGATTCCATTTCAATTCAGCCTCCTCGGTTGCTCCCCCACATCCAGCAGATCTAACCTGTCTTGTTGCTTGGAGACAATTGGAATGCGTGGTGGGCTACCCAGCCATCCATCCTTAGAACCCTGCTCGGAATCGTTGGCCTGGAGCCAACCAACAGGTCTCAATTGTCCTGCAGAAGAATCTTTGCAGTTTGGAGCTTCTCACAACTCCCATCGTGAAAAAACCCCGATGGCCTGGTGATCCAACCCCGCTTCAAGAAGGGGCCATCAGGGACAGAAAGTCCAACCTGAGCGATCGTCTGAACCTTGCCCTGACTTCAGATGCACGAGATCTCGATTGAATTCTGTTGATTGTGCCTGCCATATCCTCACCCAGAAACCTAGGCCTAGCTTGGCTTCTCAGACTTCAGTCCTCAGACTACGGACCCACAAGCCCTCCAGTTTGGCAATCCAGAACTACAATGCCGCACTCTGCCTGCCCTCCAGAAGAAAAACATTGCCCTCTGATGCTACCCAGTAACCCCAAATGAGGATCAACCTGCACGCCATTCGGCTGTACCCCAAATATATAGGCTGACCTGGGCACTATTGCCATTTCTTACCCAGCCTGAGTCTGGACCTTCTGGCCCCACCCAGACAGCTGGCCTCACACTGAGCACATCGGACCCGCCATGGCCTTAGGTTGTCATCTCTTCTCAACCTCGGTTTCCAGGCTTCAGAACCTAGACCTGATCTCCAATCACTGCCATGGTTTGAAAATGAGGCAGAAATATGAACTCTTTCCCCATGGCAAGAAACCTTGTGGTTGGCATGTGGTCCAACGTTCAGTGTAGTAGAAACCAGTGTGGCCCATGTGGCCCCGCCCATGCTTGTGGGCCACATTGGTCACAAACACACATTGTGACCCTCAGCCTGAGCCCAGGCTTCACGTAAGGCCTCTCAGTGGCTGGATGAAGAGATAGCATATTGGGCCTGCCATGCCCCTAGGCCCCAATTTTTAACCATAGTTCGGGTTGTCTCTTCACTCTTCCCATGGCTCTGCTTTGGAATTCCTCTTTTGGTGGGACACCTGAGGTAACAAACCTGAAAGGAGTCCTCCCATCCCACAGATTGACGAAAAACAATTGGGATCGGGCCAAATCCACAGAGAGAAAGATTCATCCAGGGCCCATGAGGCTTCCCCAACATTCAACGGCCATCGCTGATACAAAATCCAGAGACAAAAGCCTGAGCAAGTGCCTCAGACTCGCTCAGTCCTCATATTCTGAAGAGTTCTTCTCATGGTTTGTAGATCGGGCGTGCCATACCTACGTCCCCAAACCTAAGCTGAGTTTGTGTTTTCAGACTTCTGTCCTCAAAGTCCTGGGCCACATTCCCTCCAGGCTGGGGCCCCTGGAGCCACACATTAGGACTGCGCCCACCCAATCCATGGGAATTCTGCCCATTCCATTGTCAAAAATCGTACAAATTAGGAGAACCCACCAAAGTCCCTGAGGCCATCCCAGTAGTGTAGGTCGCCGGGACAAAAAAGGGCGGTTGATACCAGCTGAGCATCTACCTCCACTCATACCATAGATGGATGTCCCCAGAGAAGAAGATTGAACCATACAGGACCCGAGGCCATTATCGGATCCATTACATTGGTTTACAGGCATGTCTCCTCAAAAGCCTGGGTTCCAATACCAGCAGATTGGATTTCCTGAGGCACCATCAAAACAAATCTCGTCTCCACAAGGAATCTTGTGCATGGGAGCTATGTCAAAAGCATAGGAGAATACTTCAGGGTCCCGGTGCCACCGCCCCATTCCAAGGCCCTCTTGGACACAAACACACATTAGGACCCATCCTCAGGAAAGTCCATTTCATGTCAGCCACCCCGGTTGCTCCCGCAGATCCATTGGATCTAAACTGTCTTGTTGTGAGGAGACAATTGAAATGCGAGGCGGACGTCCCAGGCAACCATCCTCGAATGGTGCTCTGGAGGCATTCCATATGGGATGTTCTGGAGCTGTCCAACAGATCTCAATTGTCCCGCAGAAGGAATCCTTGAAGGGGAGATCCCACATCTCCCAACGTGGAAAACCTCCATGGCCTCGAGATTCCGCTCCCTTCATGAAGGGGCCGTCATGCACAGAAACTGCAACCTGAGCCAACGTCTGATCCTCGCCCTGACTTCAGATGCATGAGATATTGGTTCAGAATTGCAGGGGGTACCTGCCGTGCCCTCACCCTGGATCCGAACTCTAGCTTGTGTTCTCAGTCTTCGGTCCTCACTCTCCTGGCCCCGAAGCCCTCAAGTTTGGCAATTCCGGACCGACAATGAAGCACTCTGCCTCCCTCTAGAAAAAATATATTGCCTAATGAGCTGCCCAGGCAGCTTAAATGAGGATCAACCTACACGGCACTCGAATGTACCCAAGTTATATAGTCTAACCTGGGCACTAATGCACTGTCTGACACAACCTGAGCCCGGACCACCTGACCAACACCCAGACAGCTGATGGCACACTGAGCACTTCAGACCCGCCATGGCCTTAGTTCATCATCTCTTCCCTACCTCAGTTTTCAGGCTTCAGAACCTAGACATTATCTCCAATCACTGCCCAGGGGTGACTGTGATGCAGAAATCAGAACTCTTCCTGACCCATGGCAAGAAACCTGGTGGTTGGCATGTTGTCCAACGTTCAGTGTAGGAGAAACCAGCATTCACCCTGAGGCCCCGCCCATTCTTGAGTGCGACGAGAGCATAAACACGCAATGTGACCTCACAACTCCCATCGTGGAAAACCCCCATGGCCCGTGATCCACCCCCCCTTCAAGAAGGGGCCATAAGGGACAGAAAGTCCAGCGTGAGCGATCGTCTGATCCTTGCCCTGACTTGAGATGCACGAGATCTCGATGGAGGTTTGTAGATTGTGCCTGCCATATCCTCACCCAGAAACCTAGGCTTAGCTTGGGTTCTCAGACTTCCGTCCTCAGACTACTGGACCAAAAGCCCTCCAGTTTGGCAATCCAGAACTACAATGCCGCACTCTGCCTGCCCTCCAGAAGAAAAACATTGCCCTCTGGGGCTACCCAGAAACCCCAAATGAGGATCAACCTGCACGCCATTCGGCTGTACCCCAAATATATAGGTTGACCAGGGCACTATTGCCCTCTCTGACCCAGCCTGAATCTGGACCACCTGGCCCAACCCAGACAGCTGGCCTCACACTGAGCACATCAGACCCGCCATGGCCTTAGGTCATCATCTCTTCTCAACCTCGGTTTCCAGGCTTCAGAACCTAGACCTGATCTCCAATCACTGCCCTCGTTTCAAAATGATGCAAAATCAGTACTCTTTACCCATGGCAAGAAACCTTGTTGTTGGAATGTTGTCCAACGTTCATTGTAGTAGAAACCAGTGTGGCCCATGAGGCCCAGCCCATACTTGCAGGCCACATTGGTCACAAACACACATTGTGACCCTCAGCCAGAGCCCAGTCCTCAGGTAAGACATCTCAGTGGCTGGATGAAGAGACAGCATATTGGGCTTGTCATGCCCCTAGGCCCCAATTTTTAACCATAGTTCGATTTGTCCCTTCACTCTTCCCCAGGGCTCTGCTTTGGAATTCCTCTTTTTGTGGGACACCTGAGGTAACAAACCTGAAAGGAGTCCTCCCATCCCACAGATTGACGAAAAACAATTGGGATCGCGCCAAATCCACAGAGAGGACAATTATTCCATGGCCCATCAGGCCTCCCCAACATTCCAAGTCCATCGCTGATACAAAATCCAGAGAAAAAGCCTGAGCATGCGCCTCAGACTCGCTCATTCTTCATATCCTGAAGAGTTCTTCTTTGGTTTGTAGATCGGGCGTGCCATACCTACGTCCCAAACCCCAAGCTGAGTTTGTGTTTTCAGACTTCTGTCCTCAAAGTTCTAGGCCACACTCCCTCCAGGCTGGGGCCCCTGGAGCCACACATTAGGACTGCGTCCACCCAATCCATGGGAATTCTGCCCATTCCATTGTCAAAAACCGTACAATTAGTAGAACCCTCCAAATCCTTGCAGCCATCCCAATAGTGTAGGTCGCCCGGGACAAAAAAAAGCGTTTGATACCAGCTGAGCATCTACGTCCACTCATACCATAGATGGATGTCCCCAAAGAAGACGATTGAACCAGACAGGACCCGAGTCCATTATCGGATCCATTGCTTTGGTTTACAGGCATGTCTCCTCAAAAGCCTGGATTCCAATACCAGCAGAGGGGATTTCCTGAGGCACCATCAAAACAAATCTCGTCTCCACAAGGAATCTTGTGCATGGGCGCTATGTCAAAAGCTTAGGAGAATACTTCAGGGTCCCGGTGCCATCGCCCCATTCCAAGGCCCTCATGGACACAAACACACATTAGGACCCATCCTCAGGAAAGTCCATTTCAACTCAGCCACCTCGGTTGCTCCCGCAGATCCATTAGATCTAAACTGTCTTGTTGCTAGGAGACAATTGGAATGCGAGGCGGACTTCCCAGGCATCCATATTCGAATGGTGCTCTGGAGTCATTCCATATGGGAAGTCCTGGAGTTTCCAACAGGTCTCAATTGTCCCGCAGAAGGAATCCTTGAAGGGGGCATCACACATCTCCCAACGTGGAAAACCTCCATGGCCTCGAGATTCCGCTCGCTTCATGAAGGGGCCGTCATGCACAGAAACTCCAACCTGAGCCAACGTCTGATCCTCGCCCTGACTTCAGATGCGTGAGATATTGGTTCAGATCTGCAGGGGGAACCTACCGTGCCTTCACCCTGAATCCGAAGTCTAGCTTGTGTTCTCAGACTTCCGTGCTCACTCTCTTGGCCCCGAAGCCCACAAGTTTGGCAATTCCGGACGGACAATGAAGCACTCTGCCTGCCTTCCAAAAAAAAAAAATATATTCTCTAATGAGATGCCCAGGCAGCTTAAATGAGGATCAACCTACACAGCACTCGAATGTTCCCTAATTATACAGTCTAACCTGGGCACTAATGCACTGTCTGACACAACCTGAGCCCGGACCTCCTGACCAACACCCAGACAGCTGACCGCACACTGAGCACAACAGCCCCGCCATGGACTTAGGTCATCATCTCTTCCCTACCTCAGTTTTCAGGCTTCAGAACCGAGACCTTATCTCCAATCACTGCCCAGGGGTGACTCTGATGCAGACATTAGAACTCTTCCTGACCCACAGCAAGAAACCTTGTGGTTGGCCTGTTTTCCAACGTTCAGTGTAGGAGAAAACATTTTTCACACTGAGGCCCCGCCCATTCTTGAGTGCCACGAGAGCATAAACACGCATTGTGACGCGTGAGTCCTGTCCTCTAGTAAGTCCTCTCAGTGGCTGGACCATTAGATGTCATAATGGGCTTGAAATGTCCCTAGGCCCCAATTTTTAACCAGATTTCTGGTTGTCTAGTCGCCCCTCCCCAGGGCTCTACTCTGGAATCCCTCATTTGGTGGGACATCTGAGGTTGAAAAACAAAATGAAACAAATCAACAACAACCACAAAACGGACTTCTTCCATCCCCAGAATGACCCCAAACTCTTTGGATGGGGCCGAACCCCCAGAGAGTAAGACTCGTCCATTTACCATGAAGTCACCCGGCAATTTCACGACCATGAGTGACACGATATCCAGAGACAAATACTTGAGCAAGAGCCTCACACTCGCCCTTTTTTCATATCCCAAAGAGTTCTCCTCATGGTCCGTAGATCAGTCCTATCATACCTATGACCCGAAACATAAGCCGAGTTTGTTTTTTCAAAGAGCTCTCCAAACAGCTCTGGCCTACACACCCTTCAGTCTAAGGCCCCTGGAGCCAAACCTGAGGACTGTACTTGCCCTCTCCAAGGGAATTGTATGTGCCCATTCCAATGGCCACAACCCTACTAATAGGATAAACCTCCAAAGTCCCTGACACCATCCCAATAGTTGTGGCTTCCCAGGACAAACAGGGGCAATCTGAGCCCATCGGAGCACCTACCTACACTCAGACCCGTAGACTGATGTCCCCAGAGGTAAAAAGGAACGAAGAGGCCCCTAGGCACTAATCGGATCCATTGCTTTGGTTTCCAGGCATCTCTCCTCCGAGGCCTGGATTTCAATACCAGCATATGGCTGTTTCTTGACTCACCCATCAGAACAAATCTCATCTACACATGGGAAACATGCACGTTGGAGCAGTGTCAAAGCCTCTGTTTAGGAGAACCCTTCAGGGCCCCAGTGCCACCGCTTTATTCCAAGGTCTCCATAGACACAAAAACATATTTGGACACATCCACAGGAGAGTCCATGTCAACTCAGCCTCCTAGGGTGCTCCCCCACATCCAGCTTATCTAACCTGTCTTGTTGCTTGGAGACAATTGGAATGTGAGGTGGGCTACCCAGCCATCCATCCTTAGAACCCTGCTCGGAATCGTTGGCCTGGAGCCAACCAACAGGTCTCAATTGTCCTGCAGATTATCTTGGCAGTTTGGAGCTTCTCACAACTCCCATCTTGGGAAAACCCCCATGGCCTCGTGATACACCCCCCCTTCAAGAAGGGGTTATAAGGTACAGAAAGTCCAACCTGAGCGATCGTCTGATCCTTGCCCTGACTTCAGATGCACGAGATCTCGATGGAGGTCTGTAGATTGTGCCTGCCATATCTTCACCCAAAACCCTAGGCCTAGCTTGGGTTCTCAGACTTCCGTCCTCAGACTACTGGACCAAAAGCCCTCTATTTTGGCAATCCAGAACTACAATGCCACACTCTGCCTGACCTCCAGAAGAAAAACATTGCCCTCTGGGGCTACCCAGAAACCCCAAATGAGGATCAACTTGCACGCCATTCGGCTGTACCCCAAATATATAGGCTGACCTCGGCACTATTGCCCTTTCTGACCCAGCCTGAGCCTGGACCTCCTGGCCCCACCCAGACAGCTGGCCGCACACTGAACACATCGGACCCGCCATGGCCTTAGGTCATCATCGCTCCTCAACCTCGGTTTCCAGGCTTCAGAATCTAGACCTGATCTCCAATCACTGCCCTGGTTTCAAAATGATGCAAAATCAGAACTCTTTCCCCATGGCAAGAAACCTTGTGGTGGGAATGTTGTCCAACGTTCATTGTAGTAGAAACCAGTGTGGCCCATGAGGCCCCGCCCATGCTTCCGGGCAACATGGGTCACAAACACACATTGTGACCCTCAGCCAGAGCCCAGTCCTCAGGTAAGACCTCTCAGTGGCTGGATGAAGAGACAGCATATTGGGCTTGTCATGCCCTTAGGCCCCAAGTTTTAACCATAGTTCGGTTTGTCCCATCACTCTTCCCCAGGGCTCTGCTTTGGAATTCCTTTTTTGGTGGGACACCTGAGGTAACAAACCTGAAAGGAGTCCTCCCATCCCACAGATTGACGAAAAACAATTGGGATCGCGCCTAATCCACAGAGAGGAAGATTCGTCCATGGTCCATGAGGCCTCCCCAACATTCCACGGCCATCGCTGATACAAAATCCAGAGAAAAAGCCTGAGCATGCGCCTCAGACTCGCTCATTCTTCATATCCTGAAGAGTTCTTCTCCTGGTTTGTAGATCGGGCGTGCCATACCTACGTCCCCAAACCTAAGCTGAGTTTGTGTTTTCAGACTTCTGTTTTCAAAGTTCTAGGCCACACTCCCTCCAGGCTGGTGCCCCTGGAGCCACACATTAGGACTGAGCCCACCCAATCCATGGGAATTCTGCCCATTCCATTATCAAAAATCGTACAAATTAGTAGAACCCTCCAAAGTCCCTGAGACCATCCCAATAGTGTAGTTCGCCCGAGTCAAAAAAAAGCGGTTGATACCAGCTGAGCATCTACCTCCACTCATACCATAGATGGATGTCCCCAGAGAAGAAGATTCAACCAGATAGGACCCGATGCCATTATCGGATCCATTGCTTTGGTTTACAGGCATGTCTTTTCAAAAGCCAGGATTCCAATACAAGCAGAGGGGATTTCCTAAGGCACCCATCAGAACAAATCTCGTCTCCACAAGGAATCTTGTGCATGGGAGCTATGTCAAAAGCTTAGGAGAATACTTCAGGGTCCCGGTGCCATCGCCCTATCTAAGGCCCTCATGGACACAAACACACATTAGGACCCATCCTCAGGAAAGTCCATTTCAACTCAGCCACCCCGGTTGCTCCCGCAGATCCATTAGATCTAAACTGTCTTGTTGCTAGGAGACAATTGGAATGCGAGGCGGAACGGTGCTCTGGAGTCATTCCATATGGGAAGTCCTGGAGTTTCCAACAGGTCTCAATTGTCCTGCAGAAGGAATCCTTGAAGCGGGCATCGCAAATCTCCCAACGTGGAAAAGCTCCATGGCCTCGAGATTCCACTCCCTTCATGAAGGGGCCGTCATGCACAGAAATTCCAACCTGAGCCAACGTCTGATCCTCGCCCTGACTTCAGATGCGTGAGATATTGGTTCAGATCTGCAGGGGGTACCTGCCGTGCCCTCACCCTGAATCCGAAGTCTAGCTTGTGTTCTCAGACTTCCGTGCGCACTCTCCTGGCCCCGAAGCCCTCAAGTTTGGCCATTCCGGACCGACAATGAAGCACTCTGCCTGCCCTCTAGAAAAAAAATTATTGCCTCATGAGCTGCCCAGGCACCTTAAATGAGGGTAAACCTACACAGCACTCGACTTTACCCAAATTATATAGTCTAACTTGGGCACTAATGCACTGTCTGACACAACCTGAGCCCGGACGTCCTGACCAACACCCAGAGCTGACCGCACACTGAGCACATCAGACCCGCCATGGCCCTAGGTCATCAGCTCTTCCCTACCTCAGTTTTCAGGCTTCAGAACCGAGACCTTATCTCCAATCACTGCCCAGGGGTGACTCTGATGCAGACATCAGAACTCTTCCTGACCCACGGCAAGAAACCTTGTGGTTGGCCTGTTTTCCAACATTCAGTGTAGGAGAAAACATTTTTCACACTGAGGCCCCGCCCATTCTTGAGTGCCACGAGAGCATAAACACGCATTGTGACCTCAGCATGAGTCCTGTCCTCTAGTAAGTCCTCTCAGTGGCTGGACCATTAGATGTCATAATGGGCTTGACATGTCCCTAGGCCCCAATTTTTAACCAGATTTCTGGTTGTCTAGTCGCCACTCCCCAGGGCTCTACTCTGGAATCCCTCATTTGGTGGGACATCTGAGTTTGAAAAACAAAATGAAACAAATCAACAACAACAACAAAACGGACTTCTTCCATCCCCAGAATGACCCCAAACTCTTTGGACGGGGCCGAACCCCCAGAGAGTAAGACTCGTCCATTTCCCATGAAGTCACCCGGCAATTTCCGATCCATGAGTGACACGATATCTAGAGAAAAAACTTGAGCAAGAGCCTCACACTCGCCCTTTTTTCATATCCCGAAGAGTTCTCCTCATGGTCTGTAGATCAGTCCTGCCATACCTATGACCCGAAACATAAGCCGCGTTTGTGTTTTCAGAGAACTGTCCAAACAGCTCTGGTCTAAACACCCTTCAGTCTCAGGCCCCTGGAGCCAAACCTGAGGACTGTACTTGCCCTCTCCAAGGGAATTTTATGTGCCCATTCCAATGGCCACAACCCTACTAATAGGATAAACCTCCAAAGTCCCTGACGCCTTCCCAATAGTTGTGGCTTCCCAGGACAAACAGGGGCAATCTGAGCTCATCGGAGCACCTACCTGCACTAAGACCCGTAGACTGATGTCCCCAGAGGTAAAAAGGAACGAACAGGCCCCTAGGCACTAATCGGATCCATTGCTTTGGTTTCCAGGCATCTCTCCTCAGAGTCCTGGATTTCAATACCAGCATATGGCTGTTTCTTGACTCACCCATCAGAACAAATCTCATCTACACAAGGGAAACATGCAAGTTGGAGCTATCTCAAAGCCTCTGTTTAGGAGAACCCTTCAGGGCCCCAGTGCCACCGCTTTATTCCAAGGTCTCCATAGACACAAAAACATATTTGGACACATCCACAGGAGAGTCCATGTCAACTCAGCCTCCTCGGGTGCTCCCCCACATCCAGCAGATCTAACCTGTCTTGTTGCTTGGAGACAATTGGAATGTGAGGTGGGCTACCCAGCCATCCATCCTTAGAACCCTGCTCAGAATCGTTAGCCTGGAGCCAACCAACAGGTCTCAATTGTCCTGCAGAAGAATCTTGGCAGTTTGGAGCTTCTCACAACTCCCACCTTGGGAAAAGCCCCAAGTCCTCGTGATCCACCCCCCCTTCAAGAAGGGCCCATGGAAACAGAAAGTCCAACCTGAGCGATTGTCTGATCCTTGCCCTGACTTGAGATGCACGAGATCGCGAAGGAGTTCTGTAGATTGTGCCTGCCATATCTTCACCCAGAAACCTAGGCCTAGCTTGGGTTCTCAGACTTCCGTCCTCGGACTACTGGACCAAAAGACCTCCAGTTTGGCAATCCAGAACTACAATGCCGCACTCTGCCTGCCCTCCAGAAGAAAAACATTGCCCTCTGGGGCTACCCAGAAACCCCAAATGAGGATCAACATGCACGCCATTCGGCTGTACCCCAAATATATAGGCTGACCTGGGCACTATTGCCCTTTCTGACCCAGCCTGAGCCTGGATCTCATGGCCCCACCCAGAAAGCTGGCCGCACACTGAGCACATCAGACCCGCCATGGCCTTAGGTCATCATCGCTCCTCAACCTTGGTTTCCAGGTTTCAGAACCTAGACCTGGTCTCCAATCACTGCCCTGGTTTCAAAATGATGCAAAATCAGAACTCTTTCCCCATGGCAAGAAACCTTGTGGTTGGAATGTTGTCCAACGTTCATTGTTGTAGAAACCAGTGTGGCCCATGAGGCCCTGCCCATGCTTGCGGGTTACATTGGTCACAAACACACATTGTGACCCTCAGCCAGAGCCCAGTCCTCATGTAAGACCTCTCAGTGGCTGGATGAAGAGACAGCATATTGGGCTTGTCATGCCCCTAGGCCCCAAGTTTTAACCATAGTTCGGTTTGTCCCATCACTCTTCCCCAGGGCTCTGCTTTGGAATTCCTCTTTTGGTGGGACACCTGAGGTAACAAACCTGAAAGTAGTCCTCCCATCCCACAGATTGACGAAAAACAATTGGGATCGCGCCAAATCCACAGAGAGGAAGATTCGTCCATGGCCCATGAGGCCTCCCCAACATTCCACGGCCATCGCTGATACAAAATCCAGAGAAAAAGCCTGAGCATGCGCCTCAGACTCGCTCATTCTTCATATCCTGAAGAGTTCTTCTCCTGGTTTGTAGATCGGGCGTGCCATACCTACGTCCCCAAACCTAAGCTGAGTTTGTGTTTTCAGACTTCTGTTTTCAAAATTCTAGGCCACACTCAGTCCACACATTAGGACTGAGCCCACCCAATCCATGGGAATTCTGCCCATTCCATTGTCAAAAATTGTACAAATTAGTAGAACCCTCCAAAGTCCCTGAGGCCATCCCAATAGTGTAGTTCGCCCGAGACAAAAAAAAGCGGTTGATACCAGCTAAGCATCTACCTCCACTCATACCATAGATGGATGTCCCCAGAGAAGAAGATTGAACCAGACAGGACCCGAGGCCATTATCGGATCCATTGCTTTGGTTTACAGGCATGTCTCCTCAAAAGTCTGGATTCCAATACCAGCAGAGGGGATTTCCTGAGGCACCCATCAGAACAAATCTCGTCTCCACAAGGAATCTTGTGCATGGGAGCTATGTCAAAAGCTTAGGAGAATACTTCAGGGTCCCGGTGCCATCGCCCCATCTAAGGCCCCCATGTACACAAACACACATTAGGCCCCATCCTCAGGAAAGTCCATTTCAAATCAGCCTCCCCGGTTGCTCAGGTATATCCATTAGATCTAAACTGTC
Source organism: Mustela nivalis (assembly GCF_964662115.1). Taxonomy (NCBI): domain Eukaryota; kingdom Metazoa; phylum Chordata; class Mammalia; order Carnivora; family Mustelidae; genus Mustela; species Mustela nivalis. Next base: position 1,974,966 of record NW_028136516.1, read on the forward strand.
TTGTTGCTAGGAGACAATTGGAATGCGAGGCGGACTTCCCAGCATCCATACTCGAACGGTGCTCTGGAGTCATTCCATATGGGAAGTCCTGGAGTTTCCAACAGGTCTCAATTGTCCCGCAGAAGGAATCCTTGATGGGGGCATCGCACATCTCCCAACGTGGAAAACCTCCATGGCCTCGAGATTCCACTCCCTTCATGAAGGGGCCGTCATGCACAGAAACTCCAACCTGAGCCAACGTCTGATCCTCGCCCTGACTTCTGATGCGTGAGATATTGGTTCAGATCTGCAGGGGGTACCTGCCGTGCCCTCACCCTGAATCTGAAGTCTAGCTTGTGTTCTCAGACTTCCGTGCTCACTCTCCTGGCCCCGAAGCCCTCAAGTTTGGCCATTCTGGATGGACAATGAAGCACTCTGCCTGCCTTCTAGAAAAAAATATATTGCCTAATGAGTTGCCCAGGCAGCTTAAATGAGGATCAACCTACACAGCACTAGAATGTTCCCTAATTATACAGTCTAACCTGGGCACTAATGCACTGTCTGACACAACCTGAGCCCGGACCTCCTGACCAACACCCAGACAGCTGACCGCACACTGAGCACATCAGACCCGCCATGGCCTTAGGTCATCATCTCTTCCCTACCACAGTTTTTAGGCTTCAGAACCGAGACCTTATCTCCAATCACTGCCCAGGGGTGACTCTGATGCAGACATCAGAACTCTTCCTGACCCACGGCAAGAAACCTTGTGGTTGGCCTGTTTTCCAACGTTCAGTGTAGGAGAAAACATCTTTCACACTGAGGCCCCGCCCATTCTTGAGTGCCACGAGAGCATAAACACGCATTGTGACCTCAGCGTGAGTCCTGTCCTCTAGTAAGTCCTCTCAGTGGCTGGACCATTAGATGTCATAATGGGCTTGACATGTCCCTAGGCCCCAATTTTTAACCTGATTTCTGGTTGTCTAGTCACCACTCCCCAGGGCTCTACTCTGGAATCCCTCATTTGGTGGGACATCGGAGGTTGAAAAACAAAATGAAACAAATCAACAACAACAACAAAACGGACTTCTTCCATCCCCAGGATGACCCCAAACTCTTTGGACGGGGCCGAAAGCCCAGAGAGTAAGACTCGTCCATTTCCCATGAGTCACCCGGCAATTTCCCGACCATGAGTGACACGATATCCAGAGACAAAAACTTGAGCAAGAGCCTCACACTCGCCCTTTTTTCATATCCCGAAGAGTTCTTTTCATGGTCTGTAGATCAGTACTGCCATACCTATGACACGAAACATAAGCCGAGTTTGTGTTTTCAGAGAACTGTCCAAACAGCTCTGGCCTAAAACACTTCAGTCTCAGGCCCCTGAGGCAAACCTGAGGACTGTACTAGCCCTCTCCAAGGGAATTGTATGTGCCCATTCCAATGGCCACAACCCTACTAATAGGATAAACCTCCAAAGTCCTTGACGCCATCCCAATAGTTGTGGCTTCCCAGGACAAACAGGGGCAATCTGAGCTCATCGGAGCACCTACCTGCACTCAGACTCGTAGACTGATGTCCCCAGAGGAAAAAGGAAGGAACAGGCCCCTAGGCACTAATCGGATCCATTGCTTTGGTTTCCAGGAATCTCTCCTCAGAGGCCTGGATTTCAATAACAGCATATGGCTGTTTCTTGACTCACCCATCGGAACAAATATCATCTACACATGGGAAACATGCACGTTGGATCGGTGTCAAAGCCTCTGTTTAGTAGAACCCTTCAGGGCCCCAGTGCCACCGCTTTATTCCAAGGTCTCCATAGACACAAAAACATATTTGGACACATCCACAGGAGAGTCCATGTCAACTCAGCCTCATCGGGTGCACCCCCACATCCAGCAGATCTAACCTGTCTTGTTGCTTGGAGACAATTGGAATGTGAGGTGGGCTACCCAGCCATCCATCCTTAGAACCCTGCTCGGAATCATTGGCCTGGAACCAACCAACAGGTCTCATTTGTCCTGCAGAAGAATCTGGGCAGTTTGGAGCTTCTCACAAATCGCATCTTGGGAAAACACCAAGGCCTCGTGATCCACCCCCCCTTCAAGAAGGGGCCATAAGGAACAGAAAGTCCAACCTGAGCGATCGTCTGATCCTTGCCCTGACGTGAGATGCACGAGATCTTGATGGAGTTCTGTAGATTGTGCCTGCCATATCCTCACCCAGAAACCTAGGCCTAGCTTGGTTTCTCAGACTTCCGTCCTCAGACTACTGGACCAAAAGCCCTCCAGTTTGGCAATCCAGAACTACAATGCCGCAATCTGCCTGCCCTCTAGAAGAAAAACATTGCCCTCTGGGGCTACCCAGAAACGCCAAATGAGGATCAAACTGCACGCCATTCGGCTGTACCCCAAATATATAGGCTGACCTGGGCACTATTGCCCTTTTTACCCAGCATAGCCTGGACCTCCTGGCTCCACCCAGACAGCTGGCCGCACACTGAGCACATCAGACCCGCCATGGCCTTAGGTCATCATCGCTCCTCAACCTCGGTTTACAGGCTTCAGAACCTAGACCTGATCTCCAATCACTGCCCTGGTTTCAAAATGATGCAAAATCAGAACTCTTTCCCCATGGCAAGAAACCTTGTGTTTGGAATGTTGTCCAACGTTCATTGTAGTAGAAACCAGTGTGGCCCATGAGGCCCCGCCCATGCTTGCGGGTTACATTGGTCACAAACACACATTGTGACCCTCAGCCTGAGCCCAATCCTCAGGTAAGACCTCTCAGTGGCTGGATGAAGAGACAGCATATTGGGATTGTCATGCCCCTAGGCCCCAAGTTTTACCCATAGTTCGGTTTGTCCCATCACTCTTCCCCAGGGCTCTGCTTTGGAATTCCTCTTTTGGTGGGACACCTGAGGTAACAAACCTGAAAGTAGTCCTCCCATCACACAGATTGACGAAAAACTATTGGGATCGCGCCAAATCCACAGAGAGGAAGATGAGTCCATGGCCCATGAGGCCTCCCAACATTCCACGGCCATCGCTGATACAAAATCCAGAGACAAAAGCCTGAGCATGCGCCTCAGACTCGCTCATTCTTCATATCCTGAAGAGTTCTTCTCCTGGTTTGTAGATCGGGCGTGCCATACCTACGTCCCCAAACCTAAGCTGAGTTTGTGTTTTCAGACTTCTGTCCTCAAATTCTAGGCCACAATTCCTCCAGGATGGGGCCCCTGGAGCCACACATTAGAACTGCGCCCACCCAATCCATGGGAATTCTGCCCATTCCATTGTCAAAAATCGTACAAATTAGTAGAACCCTCCAAAGTGCCTGAGGCCATCCCAATAGTGTAGGTCGCCCGGGACAAAAAAAAGCGGTTGATACCAGCTGAGCATCTACCTCCACTCATACCATAGATGGATTTCCCCAGAGAAGAAGATTCAACCAGACAGGACTTGAGGCCATTATCGGATCCATTGCTTTGGTTTACATGCATGTCTCCTCAAAAGCCTGGATTCCAATACCAGCAGAGGGGATTTCCTGAGGCACCCATCAGATCAAATCTCGTCTCCACAAGGAATCTTGTCCATGGGAGCTATGTCAAAAGCTTAGGAGAATACTTCAGGGACCCGGTGCCATCGCCCCATTCCAAGTCCCTCAGGGACACAAACACACATTAGGACCCATCCTCAGGAAAGCCCATTTCAACGCAGCCACCCCGGTTGCTCCCGCAGATCCATTAGAGCTAAACTGTCTTGTTGCTAGAAGACAATTGGAATGCGAGGCGGACTTCCCGGGCATCCATACTCGAACGGTGCTCTGGAGTCATTCCATATGGGAAGTCCTGGAGTTTCCAAAAGGTCTCAATTGTCCCGCAGAAGGAATCCTTGAAGGGGGCATCGCACATCTACCAACGTGGAAAACCTCCATGGCCTCGAGATTCCGCTCCCTTCATGAAGGGGCCCTCATGCAAAGAAACTCCAACCTGAGCCAACATCTGATCCTTGCCCTGACTTCAGATGCGTGAGATATTGTTTCAGATCTGGAGGGGGTACCTGCCGTGTCTTCACCTTGAATCCGAAGTCTAGCTTGTGTTCTCAGACTTCCGTGCTCACTCTCCTGGCCCCGAAGCCCTCAAGTTTGGCAATTCCGGACCGACAATGAAGCACTATGCCTGCCCTCTAGAAAAAATATATTGCCTAATGAGCTGCCCAGGCAGCTTAAATGAGGATAAACCTACACAGCACTCGAATGTACCCAAATTATATAGTCTAACCTGGGCACTAATGCACTGTCTGACACAATCTGAGCCCGGACCTCCTGACCAACACCCAGACAACTGACCGCACACTGAGCACATCAGACCCGCCATGGCCTTAGGTCATCATCTCTTCCCTACCTCAGTTTTTAGGCTTTAGAACCGAGACCTTATCTCCAATCACTGCCCAGGGCTGACTCTGATGCAGACATCAGAACTCTTCCTGACCCATGGCAAGAAACCTTGTGGTTGGCCTGTTTTCCAACATTCAGTGTAGGAGAAAACATCTTTCACACTGAGGCCCTGTCCATTCTTAAGTGCGACGAGAGCATAAACACGCATTGTGACCTCAGCGTGAGTCTTGTCCTCTAGTAAGTCCTCTCAGTGGCTGGACCATTAGATGTCATAATGGGCTTGACATGTCCCTAGGCCCCAATTTTTAACCAGATTTCTGGTTGTCTAGTCGCACCTCCCCAGGGCTCTACTCCGGAATCCCTCATTTGGTGGGACACCTGAGGTTAAAATAGAAAAAAACAACAACAACAACAACAAAAAACGGATATCTTCCAGCCCACAGAATGACCCCAAACTCTTTAAACGGGGCCAAACCACCAAAGAGTAAGACTCGTCCATTTCCCATGAAGTCACCCAGAAGTTGCACGACCATGGGGGACACGATAACCAGAGACAAAAACTTGAGCAAGAGCCTCACACTCGCTTTTTTTTCATATCCCGAAGAGTTCTCCTCATGGTCTGTGGATCAGTCCTGCCATGCCTATGACCCGAAACATAAGCCGAGTTTGTGTTTTCAGAGAACTGTCCAAACAGCTCTGGCCTAAACACCCTTCAGTCTCAGGCCCCTGGAGCCAAACCTGAGGACTGTACTAGCCCTCTCCAAGGGAATTGTATGTGCCCATTCCAATGGCCACAACCCTACTAATAGGATGAACCTCCAAAGTCCCTGACGCCATCCCAATAGTTGTGGATACCCAGGACAAACAGGGGCAATCTGAGCCCATCGGAGCACCTACCTGCACTCAGACCCGTAGACTGATGTCCCCAGAGGTAAAAAGGAACGAACAGGCCCCTAGGCACTAATCGGATCCATTGCTTTGGTTTCCAGGTATCTCTCCTCAGAGGCCTGGATTTCAATACCAGCATATGGCTGTTTCTCTACTCACCCATCAGAACAAATCTCTTCTACACATGGGAAATATGCACGTTGGAGCTGTGTAAAAGCCTCTGTTTAGTAGAACCCTTCAGGGCCCCAGTGCCACCGCTTTATTCCAAGGTCTCCATAGACACAAAAACATATTTGGACACATCCACAGGAGAGTCCATGTCAACTCAGCCTCCTCGGTTGCTTCCCCACATCCAGCATATCTAACCTGTCTTGTTCCTTGGAGACAATTGGAATGTGTGGTGGGCTACCCAGCCAACCATCCTTAGAACCCTGCTCGGAATCGTTGGCCTGGAGCCAACCAAAAGGTCTCAATTGTCCTGCAGAAGAATCTGGGCAGCTTGGAGCTTCTCACAACTCCCATCGTGGGAAAACCCCCATGGCCTCGTGATCCACCCCCCCTTCAAGAAGGGGCCATAAGGGACAGAAAGTCCAGCCTGAGCGATCATCTGATCCTTGCCCTGAATTGAGATGAACTAGATCTCGATGGAGGTATGTAGATTGTGCCTGCCATATCCTCACCCAGAAACCTAGGCCTAGCTTGGGTTCTCAGACTTCCGTCCTCAGACTACTGGACCAAAAGCCCTCCAGTTTGGCAATCCAGAACTACAATGCCGCACTCTGCCTGCCCTCCAGAAGAAAAACATTGCTTTCTGGGGCTACCCAGAAACCCCAAATGAGGATCAACCTGCACGCCATTCGGCTGTACCCCAAATATATAGGCTGACCTGGGCACTATTGCCCTTTCTGACCCAGCCTGAGCCTGGATCTCATGGCCCCACAAAGAAAGCTGGCCGCACACTGAGCACATCAGACCCGCCATGGCCTTAGATCATCATCTCTTCTCAACTTCGGTTTCCAGGCTTCAGAACCTAGACCTGATCTCCAATCACTGCCCTGGTTTCAAAATGATGCAAAATCAGAACTCTTTCCCCATGGCAAGAAACCTTGTGGTGGGAATGTTGTCCAAAGTTTATTGTAGTAGAAACCAGTGTGGTCCAAGTGGCCCCGCCCATGCTTGCGTGCTGCATTGGTCACAAACACACATTGTGACCCTCAGCCTGAGCCCAGTCCTCAGGTAAGACCTCTCAGTGGCTGGATGAAAAGACAGCATAATGGGCTTGTCATGCCCCTTGGCCCCAAGTTTTAACCATAGTTCGGTTTGTCCCTTCACTCTCCCCAGGGCTCTGCTTTGGAATTCCTCTTTTGGTGGGACACCTGAGGTAACAAACCTGAAAGGAGTCCTCCCATCCCACAGATTGACGAAAAACAATTGGGATCGCGCCTAATCCACAGAGACGAAGATTCGTCCATGGCCCATGAGGCCTCCCCAACATTCCACGGCGATCGCGGATTCAAAATGCAGAGAAAAAGCCAGAGAATGCGCCTCAGACTCGCTCATTCTTCATATCCTGAAGAGTTCTTCTCCTGGTTTGTAGATCGGGCGTGCCATACCTACGTCCCCAAACCTAAGCTGAGTTTGTGTTTTCAGACTTCTGTCCTCAAAGTTCTAGGCCACACTCCCTCCAGGCTTGGTCCCCTGGAGCCACACATTAGGAATGAGCCCACCCAATCCATGGGAATTCTGCCCATTCCATTGTCAAAAATCGTACAAATTAGTAGAACCCTCCAAAGTGCCTGAGGCCATCCCTGTAGTGTAGGTCGCCCGGGACAAAAAAAAGCGGTTGATACCAGCTGAGCATCTACCTCCACTCATACCATAGATGGATGTCCCCAGAGAATAAGATTGGATCAGACAGGACCCGAGGCCATTTTCGGATCCATTGCTTTGGTTTACAGGCATGTCTCCTCAAAAGCCTGGATTCCAATACAAGCGGAGGGGATTTCCTAAGGCACCCATCAGATCAAATCTCGCCTCCACAAGGAATCTTGTGCATGGGCGCTATGTCAAAAGCTTAGGAGAATACTTCAGGGTCCCGGTGCCATTGCTCCAATCCAAGGCCCTCAAGGACACAAACACACATTAGGACCCATTCTCAGGAAAGTCCATTTCAACTCAGCCACCCCGGTTGCTCCCGCAGATCCCTTAGATTAAATTGTCTTGTTGCTAGGAGACAATTGAAATGCGAGGCTGACTTCCCAGTCTTCAATACTCGAACGGTGTTCTGGAGTCATTCCATATGGGAAGTCCTGGAGTTTTCAAAAGGTCTCAATTTCCCGCAGAAGGAATCCTTGAAGGGGCATCGCACATCTCCCAAAGTGGAAAACCTCCATGGCCTCAAGATTCCGCTCCCTTCATGAAGGGGCCGTCATGCACAGAAACTCCAACCTGAGCCAACATCTGATCCTTGCCCTGACTTCAGATGCGTGAGATATTGGTTCAGATATGCAGGGGGTACCTGCCGTGCCCTCAACCTGAATCCGAAGTCTAGCTTGTGTTCTCAGACTTCCGTGCTCCCTCTCCTGGCCCCGAAGCCCTCAAGTTTGGCAATTCCGGACCGACAATGAAGCACTCTGCCTGCCCTCTAGAAAAAATATATTGCCTAATGAACTGCCCAGGCAGCTTAAATGAGGATCAACCTACACGGCACTCAAATGTACCCAAATTATATAGTCTAACCTGGGCACTAATGCACTGTCTGACACAACCTGAGCCCGGACCTCCTGACCAACACCCAGACAGCTGACCGCACACTGAGCACATCAGACCCGCCATGGCCTTAGGTCATCATCTCTTCCCTACCTCAGTTTTCAGGCTTCAGAACCGAGACCTTATCTCCAATCACTGCCCAGGGGTGACTCTGATGCAGACATCTGAACTCTTCCTTACCCATGGCAAGAATCCTTGTGGTTGGCCTGTTTTCCAATGTTCATTGTAGGAGAAAACATCTTTCACACTGAGGCCCCGCCTATTCTTGAGTTTGACCTCAGCGTGAGTCCTGTCCTCTACTAAGTCATCTCAGTGGCTGGACCATTAGATGTCGTAATGGGCTTGACATGTCCCTAGGCCCCAATTTTTAACCAGATTTCTGGTTGTCTAGTCGCCCCTCCCCAGGGCTCTACTCTGGAATCCCTCATTTGGTGGGACATCTGAGGTTGAAAAACAAAATGAAACAAATCAACAACAACCACAAAACGGACTTCTTCCATCCCCAGAATGACCCCAAAGTCTTTGGACATGGCCGAACCCCCAGAGAGTAAGACTCGTCCATTTCCCATGAAGTCACCCGCAATTTCACGACCATGAGTGACACGATATCCAGAGACAAAAACTTGAGCAAGAGCCTCACACTCGCCCTTTTTTCATATCCCGAAGAGGTCTCCTCATGGTCTGTAGATCAGTCCTGCCATACCTATGACCCGAAACATAAGCCGAGTTTGTGTTTTCAGAGAACTGTCCTAACAGCTCTGGCCTAAACACCCTTCAGTCTCAGGCCCCTGGAGCCAAACCTGAGGACTGTACTTGCCCTCTCCAAGGGAATTGTATGTGCCCATTCCAATGGTCACAACCCTACTAATAGGATAAACCTCCAAAATCCCTGACACCATCCCAATTGTTGTAGATTCCTAGGACAAACAGGGGCAATCTGAACCGATCGGAGCAGCTACCTGCACTCAGACCCGTAGACTGATGTCCCCAGAGGTAAAAAGGAACGAACAGGCCCCTAGGCACTAATCGGATCCATTGCTTGGTTGGCCTGTTTTCCAACGTTCAGTGTAGGAGAAAACATTTTTCACACTGAGGCCCCGTTCATTCTTGAGTGCGACGAGAGCATAAACACGCATTGTGACCTCAGCGTGAGTCCTGTCCTCTAGTTAGTCCTCTCAGTGGTTGGACCATTAGAAGTCTTAATGGGCTTGACATGTCCCTAGGCCCCAATTTTTAACCAGATTTCTGGTTGTCTAGTCGCCCCTGCCCAGGGCTCTACTCTGGATACCTCATATGGTGGGACATCTGAGGTTGAAAAACAAAATGAAACAAATCAACAACAACTACAAAACGGACTTCTTCCATCCCCAGAATGACACCAAACTCTTTGGACGGGGCCGAACCCCCAGAGAGTAAGACTCGTCCATTTCCCGTGAAGTCACCTGGCAATTTCACGACCATGAGTGACACGATATCCAGAGACAAAAACTTGAGCAAGAGCCTCACACTCGCCCTTTTTTCATATCCCGAAGAGTTCTCCTCATGGTGTGTAGATCAGTCCTGCCATACCTATGACCCGAAACATAAGCCGCGTTTGTGTTTTCAGAGAACTGTCCAAACAGCTCTGGCCTAAACACCCTTCAGTCTCAGGCCCCTGGAGCCAAACCTGAGGACTGTACTTGCCCTCTCCAAGGGAATTTTATGTGCCCATTCCAATGGCCACATCCCTACTAATAGAATAAAACTCCAAAGTCCCTGACGCCATCCCAATAGTTGTGTCTTCCAAGGACAAAAAGGGGGAATCTGAGCCCATCGGAGCACCTACCTGCACTCTGACCCGTAGACTGATGTCCCTTGAGGTAAAAAGGAACGAACAGGCCCCTAGGCACTAATCGGATCCATTGCTTTGGTTTCCAGGCTTCTCTCCTCAGAGGCCTGGATTTCAATACCAGTTTCTGGCTGTTTCTTGACTTACCCATCAGAACAAATCTCATCTACACATGGGAAACATGCACGTTGGAGCTGTGTCAAAGCCTCTGATTAGGAGAACCCTTCAGGGCCCCAGTGCCAACGCTTTATTCCAAGGTCTCCATAGGCACAAAAACATATTTGGACACATCCACAGGAGAGTCCATGTGAACTCAGCCTCCTCAGTTGCTCCCCCACATCCAGCAGATCTAACCTGTCTTGTTGCTTGGAGACAATTGGAATGTGAGGTGGGCTACCCAGCCATCCATCCTTAGAACCCTGCTCAGAATCATTGGCCTGGAGCCAACCAAAAGGTCTCAATTGTCCTGCAGAAGAATCTTGGCAGCTTGGAGCTTCTCACAACTCCCATCGTGGGAAAACCCCCATGGCCTCGTGATCCACCCCCCCTTCAAGAAGGGGCCATAAGTACAGGAAGTCCAACCTGATCGATCGTCTGATCCTTGCCCTGACTTCAGATGCACGAGATCTCGATTGAGGTCTGTAGATTGTGCCTGCCATATCCTCACCCAGAAACCTAGGCCTAGCTTGGGTTCTCAGACTTCCGTCCTCAGACTACTGGACCAAAAGCCCTCCAGTTTGGCAATCCAGAACTACAATGCCGCACTCTGCCTTCCTTCCAGAAGAAAAACATTGCCCTCTGGGGCTACCCAGAAACCCCAAATGAGGATCAACCTGCACGCCATTCGGCTGTACCCCAAATATATAGGCTGACTGGGCACTATTGCCCTTTCTGACCCAGCCTGAGCCTGGACCTCCTGGCCCCACCCAGACAGCTGGCCGCACACTGAGCACTGAGCACATGGGACCCGCCATGGCCTTAGGTCATCATCTCCTCTCAACCTCGGTTTACAGGCTTCAGAACCTAGACCTGATCTCCAATCACTGCCCTGGTTTCAAAATGATGCAAAATCAGAACTCTTTCCCCATGGCAAGAAACCTTGTGTTTGGAATGTTGTCCAAAGTTCATTGTAGTAGAAACCAGTGTGGCCCATGAGGCCCCACCCATGCTTGGGGGCAACATTGGTCACAAACACACATTGTGACCCTCAGCCTGAGCCCAGTCCTCAGGTAAGACCTCTCAGTGGCTGGATGAAGAGACAGCATATTGGGCTTGTCATGCCCCTAGGCCCCAAGTTTTAACCATAGTTCGGTTTGTCCCTTCTCTTTTCCCCAGGGCTCTGCTTTGGAATTCCTCTTTTGGTGGGACACCTGAGGTAACAAACCTGAAAGGAGTCCTCCCATCACACAGATTGACGAAAAACAATTGGGATCACGCCAAATCCACAGAGAGAAAGATTCGTCCAGGGCCCATGAGGCTTCCCCAACATCCACGGCCATCGCTGATACAAAATCCAGAGGAAAAGCCTGAGCATGCGCCTCAGACTCCCTCATTCTTCATATCTTGAAGAGTTCTTCTCCTGGTTTGCAGATCGGGCGTGCCATACCTACGTCCCCAAATCTAAGCTGAGTTTGTGTTTTCAGACTTCTGTCCTCAAAGTTCTAGGCCACACTCCCTCCAGGCTGGGGCCCCTGGAGCCACACATTAGGACTGCGCCCACCCAATCCATGGGAATTCTGCCCATTCCATTGTCAAAAATCGTACAAATTAGTAGAACCCTCCAAAGTCCTTGAGGCCATCCCAATAGTGTAGGTCGCCCGGGAAAAAAAAAAGCGGTTGATACCAGCTGAGCATCTACCTCCACTCATACCATAGATGGATGTCCCCAGAGAAGAAGAGAACCAGACAGGACCCGAGGCCATTATCGGATCCATTGCTTTGGTTTACAGGCATGTCTCCTCAAAAGCCTGGATTCCAATACAAGCAGAGGGGATTTCCTGAGGCACCCATCAGAACAAATCTCGTCTCCACAAGGAATCTTGTGCATGGGAGCTATGTCAAAAGCTTAGGAGAATACTTCAGGGTCCCGGTGCCATCGCCTCATTCCAAGGTCCTCATGGACACAAACACACATTAGGACCCATCCTCAGGAATCTCCATTTCAACTCAGCCACCCTGGTTGCTCCCGCAGATCCATTAGATCTAAACTGTCTTGTTGCTAGGAGACAATTGGAATGCGAGGCGGACTTCCCAGGCATCCATACTCGAACGGTGCTCTGGAGTCATTCCATATGGGAAGTCCTGGAGTTTCCACCAGGTCTCAATTGTCCCGCAGAAGGAATCCTTGAAGGGGGCATCGCACATCTCCCAACGTGGAAAACCTCCATGGCCTCGAGATTCCGCTCCCTTCGTGAAGGGGCCGTTATGCACAGAAACTCCAACCTGAGCCAACGTCTTATCCTCGCCCTGACTTCAGATGCGAGAGATATTGGTTCAGATCTGCAGTGGGTACCTGCCGTGCCCTCACCCTGAATCCGAAGTCTAGCTTGTGTTCTCAGACTTCCGTGCTCACTCTCCTGGCCCCAAAGCCCTCAAGTTTGGTAATTCCGGACCGACAATAAAGCACTCTGCCTGCCCTCTAGAAAAAATATATTGCCTAATGAGCTGCCCAGGCAGCTTAAATGAGGATCAACCTACACGGCACTCGAATGTACCCAAATTATATAGTCTACCCTGGGCACAAATGCACTGACACAACCTGAGCCCGGACCTCCTGACCAACACCTAGACAGCTGACCGCACACTGAGCACATCAGAACCGCCATGGCCTTAGGTCATCATCTCTTCCCTACCTCAGTTTTCAGGTTTCAGAACCGAGACCTTATCTCTAATCACTGCACAGGGGTGACTCTGATGCAGACATCAGAACTCTTCCTGACCCACGGCAAGAAACCTTGTGGTTGGCCTGTTTTCCAACGTTCAGTGTAGGAGAAAACATCTTTCACACTGAGGCCCCGCCCATTCTTGAGTGCGACGAGAGCACAAACACGCATTGTGACCTCAGTGTGAGTCCTGTCCTCTAGTAAGTCCTCTCAGTGGCTGGACCATTAGATGTCATAAAGGGCTTGACATGTCCCTAGGCCCCAATTTTTAACCAGATTTCGGGTTGTCTAGTCGCCCCTCCCCAGGGCTCTACTCTGGAATCCCTCATTTGGTTGGACATCTGAGGTTGAAAAACAAAATGAAACAAATCAACAACAACAACAAAACGGACTTCTTCCATCCCCAGAATGACACCAAACTCTTTGGACGGGGCCGAACCCCCAGAGAGTAAGACTCGTCCATTTCCCATGAAGGCACCTGGCAATTTCACGACCATGAGTGACACGGTATCCAGAGACAAAAACTTGAGCAAGAGCCTCACAGTCGCCCTTTTTTCATATCCCGAAGAGTTCTCCTCATGGTCTGTAGATTAGTCCTGCCATACCTATGACCCGAAACATAAGCCGAGTTTGTGTTTTCAGAGAACTGTCCAAACAGCTCTGGCCTAAACACCCTTCAGTCTCAGGCCCCTGGAGCCAAACCTGAGAACTGTACTTGCCCTCTCCAAGGGAATTGTATGTGCCCATTCCAATGGCCACAACCCTACTAATAGGATAAACCTCCAAAGTCCCTGACGCCATCCCAATAGTTGTGGCTTCCCAGGACAAACAGGGGCAATCTGAGCCCATCGGAGCACCTACCTGCACTCAGACCCGTAGACTGTTGTCCCCAGAGGTAAAAAGGAATGAACAGGCCACTAGGCACTAATCAGATCCATTGCTTTGGTTTCCAGGCCTCTGTGGAGGTTTCCTCTCTCCTCAGAGGCCTGGATTTCAATACCAGCATATGGCTGTTTCTTGACTCACCCATCAGAACAAATCTCATCTACACATGGGAAACATGCACGTTGGAGCTGTGTCAAAGCCTCTGTTTAGGAGAACCATTCAGGGCCCCAGTGCCACTGCTTTTTTCCAAGGTCTCCATAGGCACAAAATCATATTTGGACACATCCACAGGAGAGTCCATGTCAACTCAGCCTCCTCGGGTGCTCCCCCACTTCCAGCAGATCTAACCTGTCTTGTTGCTTGGAGACAATTGGAATGTGAGGTGGCCTACCCAGCCATCCATCCTTAGAACCCTGTTCTGGAGTCATTCCGTACGGGACGTTCTTGAGCCATCCAATGGGTCCTGACTGTCCTCAGAAGGAATCCGTGCGGTTTGGAGCATCTCAGTACTCCCACCCTGAGAAAACCTTCATGGCCTTGTGTTGCCCGGCCCCTTCATGAAGGAGCCATCATGGACAGGACCCCTAACCTGAGCCTACGTCTGAGCCTTGCCCTGACTTCAGATGCACGGGATCACGAGTCAGCTCTACACAGTGTGCCTTCCGTGCCATCGCCCCTAAGCCTAGCTTGTGTTCTCAGACTTCTGTCCTCATACTCCTGGCCCGCAAGTGCTCCAGTTTGGCATTACTGGAGCCACAATGCAGCAATCGAGCTGCCCTCCAGAAGAAAAACGTTGTCCTATGGTGCTACCCAGAAACCCCAAATGAGGATCAACCTACATGCCACTCAACTGTACCACAATTATACAGTCTACCCTGGGCATTAATGCACTGTTTGACACAGTCTGAGCCTGGAACTCCCGACTGACACCCAGACAGCTGGCACACACTGAGCACATCGGACCCGCCATGGCCTTAGGTCGTCATCTCTTCCCAACTTCGTTTATCAGGCTTCAGAAACTAGACCTTATCTCCAATCACTGATCAGGTTTGAACGTGATGCAGAAATCAGAACTCATCCTTCTCCATGGCAATAAATATTGTGGTTGGCATGTTGTCCAACATTCAGTGTAGGAGAAACCTTGGGGCCCATGAATCCCCGCCCATGCTTGAGGGCAGCAATGGGCACAAACACAAATTTTTACTCTCAGTGTGAGCCCTGTCCTCAAGTAAGGCCTCTCAGTGGCTGGAGCAGGAGCCCACATATAGGGCTTTCGATGCCCCTAGGCCCCCAATCTTAACCAGAGGTCAGGATGTCCAGTCGCCTCTCCCCAGGGCTCTGCTGAAGAATCCCTCTTTTGTTGGGAGACCTGGTTAGGAAACAGAAAGGACTCCTACCATCCCTATAATGACCCCTAACTCTTGGGATTGGGCCAAATCCCTAAAATGTGGAGACTCATCCATGGCCCATGAGACCACACAGTCATTCCATGGCCATCAATGACACAAAATCCAGAGACAAAAGCCTTAGCATGTGCCTCACACTCGCCCTTTGTTCATATCCCAAAGATGTCTCCTCACGGTCTGTAGATCGGGCCTGCCATACCTACCTCCCCAATCCTAAGCCGAATTTGTGTTTTCAGACTTCTGTCCCCATAGTCCTGGCCCATACACCCTCCATGCTGGGGCCCCTGGTGCCACAACTCAGGACTGTGCCTGTCCTCTCCAAGGGAATTCTGCCCATTCCATTTGCCACAGCCGTACATATTAGGAGAAACCTCCAAAGTCCCCAAGGCCATCCCAATAGTTTAGGCCACCCAGGATAGACAGGGGCGATCTGACACCAGCTTAGGAACTGCCTCCACTCATACCCATAGACAGAAGTCCACAGAGAGGAAGATTGAACCTGACAGGCCCCTAGGTTTGAATTGGATCCATTGCTTTGGTTTCCAGGCATCTCTCCTCAGAGGCCGGGTTTCCAATACCAGAATATGGGGGCTTCCTGAGGCACCATCAGAGCAAATATAGTCTCCACATGGTAAAATTTCATGTTGGAGCTGTGTCAAAACCTCCGGTTAGGAGAATCCTTCAGGGCCCCGGTGCCACCACCCCATTCCAAGGTCTGCATGGACACAAACCCACATTAAGACCCATTTGCAGGAGAGTCCATTTCAACTCAACCCCTTCGCTTTCTCTACAAGAGTCAACTAATCGAACCTGTCTTGTCACTAGGAAACACAATAGGAATGCGAGGTGGGCTGTCCAGGCATCCATCCTTAGAACCCTGCTCTGGCATCATTCCGTCTAGATAAGGAGTAAACTGCCAGAACCATGGGCCCACCACAATATAGGAGGCTGCTCTGGACGCAAATGCACAGTCTTAAATACCCTGATACCTCTATCCAGGCAGACACCAGAGTCGATGGTCCTGAGTCAGAACATTGAACCTGACATGCCCCTAGGACTTCATAGGAAACCGAGGTTAATTTTTCAGTCCTCAGTCCTCAGAGGCCTGCTTTGGAATTCCAACTTATGATACAACATATGGTCCCTGAGCCACACAACAGAACATCTCCTGTCCCCAGATGGAATCTGGGCTCTTAGACCTGTGTCAAATCATCAGGGTAGATGAATCCTGCACGGCCCCTTAGCCACCAACTCATTCTTAGATCTCCCTGGTAACAAACCAGAACTGTGACCTGTCTTCATGAGATTCCATGTCTAATCCAGTCCTTGGTACTTCGCCACAGAGCCACCAGAATGAACCTGCAATGTTCCTCAGCAGCATTGGTCAATGGAGGTGTGCTTTCCAGGCATCCATGCAGGAGAACTATGCTACGCATTCTTTCCACGTGTGGGACCCTGGAGCAAACAAACTAGACTGCCCATTTCCGGTAGAAGGAAACCTTGCTGTTTGGAGCATCTAGCAAGCACCAGAGTGGGAAATCCTCCATGGCCTCTTGACACCATCCCTCCATTTGTCAGTCATCATAGAAACAAACACCAGCATGAGCAAATATCTGACATCCACTCTTACTCAGGTGCTGGATATTCGATTCAACTGCTGCACACAAAAAGTGCCTTTCCAATGACACTGAATGTAACCAGAGCTTGGGTTAACAATTCCATCCTCAGCCTCCTGGTCTGCAAGCCCTCTTGATAGGGAATTCTGGAGCCACAATGCAGCGTTCTGCCTTCCCCTTAGAAACAAGAAAGGCCTGGTGGTTCTGCCTAGAAACCCCACTTGAAGTTCAATCTGCTAGGCACTCTAGGGAACCCTTATTTATAGGATGCCCTGGGCACTAGTGCTGTGTCTGACAGATCCTGAGCCAAGACCTAGTGTCAGCCACCCAGAGATCGGGGTCCATATCCACAATTTGAGACCGTCCATGGCCCATGTCCGTCATCTCTAACCATCCTTGGTATTCAGGCATCTGTCCCCAGACTTTGCTGGAATCCCTGCTAATGGAGGAACCTGAAGCACAATAGAGAATTCCTCTTTCCCCATGGCATAAATCCTGGCTGTTGGGATGGGAGTCCAACCCTCAAAGTGGGAGCCAGCTGCATGGCCAAGGAAACCACGCCCACTCATTATGGCCACCCTGGGCACAAATAGGCATTGTGACACTCAGCCTGAGCATGATTTCAAACAAGCCCTCTCAGTTGCACCTCCAGGATCCCGCATGCAGGCCTGGTATGCCACTAGGCCCAAATCCTAACACGTGGTGGGATTTTCCAGGTGCCCAGACCCAGAGCCCATCTCTGGAATCCCTATTTTGGGGCACCCCTAAGATGGAAAACAGCACTCATCCCTTCCCCGAGAAAGCCAGCAACTCTTGGGAGCCACAGGAACCTTAAAGAGGAAAAATCTCCCATGGACCCATGAGACCACACCTGCATTCTGAGGCCATTGTGGACACACAATCCGGATACAAAAGCCTCTGCTACTGCCTTCGAGTCACCCGATTGACAGTTCCTGACAATCTTCCCTTTAGGCCTAAGCATTGGGCCCATGATCACCTTGCCACTAAACCTAACCCGAGTTTGTGTTTGTAGACTTCTCTCCCAAAACCATGGCTCACATGCCCTCCGGGATGGGGTCTCTGGAGACACACTACAGGACGGTGCCTGCCATCCCCAAGGAAACTGTGCCATCAAAGTTGCCCAAACCTTCCATATTAGGAGAAACCTGCAAGGCCCTAGAGCACAACCCAATATTTGAGGCCACTCTGCAAACAAATGCACAGTCAGAAAAACCATGATCACCTACGCCTAGGAAGACACTGAAGTCAATGGTCCTGAGTCAGAAGATTGAAACCATATGGTCTGGAATACCAACTTATGATAAAACATATGGTCCCTGGGCCACACAACAGAACATCTCCTGTCCCTAGAAGGAAACCGTGCTTATCGACCGGTGTCAAACCCTCAGGGTAGATGAATCCTACATGGGCCCTTAGCCACCAGCACATTCATAGATCTCCCTGCTAACAAGCCAGAATTGTGACCCATCGCACAAATCCTAAAACTTGGTGGGACTTTCCAGGTGCCCAGACCCAGGGCTCGTCTCTGGAATTCGTGTTTTGGGACACCCAGGAGATGTAAAACAGCACTCTTCCCTTCCCCGAAAAAGTCACCAAACTATGGGGAACCACCAGAATCCATAGAGAGGAAAAGTCTCTCATGGGTCCATGAGAACACACCGGCATTCCGAGGCCATCCTGGACACAAAATCCAGAGAGAAAAGCCTGTGCTACCGCCTTCCAGTCACCCTAATTACAATTCCAGCCGAGCTCCCCTCCAGATCTATGCATTGAGCCTGTGATCACCTCGCACCTAACCCTAATCCGAATTAATGTTTGCAGACTTCTCTATGAAAACCATGGCACACATGCCCTCCAGGATGGGGTCTCTGGACCCACGCCACAGGACTGTCCTGCCATCCCCAAGGAAACTGTGCCCATCAAAGTTGCACAAACCTTCTAAATTAGGAGAAACCTGCAAGGCCCCTGAGCCTACCCCAATATTGGCGGCCACTCTGAATGCAAAAGCGCACCTACATCTAGGCAGACAGCCAAAGGAATGGTCCCGAATCAGAATAGTGAACCTAACATGCCCCTAGGACGTCATTGGAACCCTAGATTCAGTTTTCACACATCTGTCCTCTGAGGCCTGATCTGGAATGTGAGCTTATGATACATCATGTGGTCCCTGGGCCACATAACAGAACATCTCCTGAACCCAGAAGGAAACCGTGCCCTTCCATCTGTGCCAAAGCCCAGGGTAGCCCAGGCTGCACAGCCCCTTCGCCACCAGCACATTATAAGATCTCCCTAGTAACAAACCAGTATTGTGGCCCATCTGCAAGAGATTCCATGTCAACTCGAGGACTTGGTACTTCACTCCAGAGACACCAGAACGAATTTGCCATGTTCCTCAGCTGCACTGGTCAGTGGAGTTGAGCTTTCCAGGCATCCATGTGTTGAGCTCTGGTACCCAAAGTTTTCACATAGGGGAACCTGGAGCAAATCAGTCACACTCCACCTGGCCAGTAGAGTGAAATTTGCTATTTGGAGTAGCTCATAAGTCTCAACGTGAAAACACCTTCATGGCTTCTTGACGCCACCCATCCATTTGTCAGTTATCATAGACACAAAATCCAGGGTGAGCAAATATTTGACATCCGCCCTTACTCAGGTGCTGGATATCTCGAATAAGCCGCTGCACATAGGGACTGCCTTCTGCTTGGCATTGAATTGAACCGTAGCTTGTGTTTACAATTCCATCCTCACGCGACTGGTCCCCAAGCCCTCTTGATAGGGAAATCTGGAGCCACAACGCACCATTCTGCCTTCCCTATAGAAAGAAGTCCCTGGTGAGTCAGGCCAGAAACCACACATGAGGATCAATCTGCTCGGCCCTCGAGGCAACCCATTTATAGGTTGCCCTGGCCACTAGTGCTGTGTCTGACAGAGCCTGAGCCCCGACCTAGTGTCTGTCCCCAGACAGTGGGCCCCACATCTAGCATTTGGGATTGCCATGGCCCAAGTACGTCATCTCTACCCATCCTTGGTATTAAGGCACCTGTCCCCAGACCTTTCCCTTGCCAATGTGGGAACCTGAAGCACAATTGAGAACTCCTCCTTCCTCATGGCAGGAATCTTCGCTGTTGGGATGGATGTCCAACCCTCAAAGTGGGAGCCAGTTACAAGACCAGTGAGACCACGCCCACTCCTGAGGGCCGCCCTGGGGACAAACAGGCATTTTGTACCTCAGCCTGAATATGCTTTCAAACAATCCCTCTCAGTTGCACCACCATAATCCTGCTGTGCAGGCCTGGTACGCCTCTAGGTACAAATCCTAAAACTTGGTGGGATTTTCCAGGCGCCCAGACCCAGAGCCTGTCTCTGGATTCCCTACTTTGGGGTACCCTTAAGATGGAAAACAGCACTCTCTTCCCCGAAAAAGCCACCAAACTATGGGGAGCCACCAGATCCATAGAGAGGAAAAGTCTCCCATGGACCCATGAGAACACACCTGCATTTGGAGGCCATCCTGGACACACAATCCAGAGATAAAAGCCTCTGCTACCAACTTCCAGTCACCCTAATTACAGTTCCAGATGCTCTGCCCTCCAGGTTTATACATTGGCCCTCTATCATCTTACCACTAACCCTACTTCGAATTTGTGTTTGCAGACTTCTCTCCCTAAACAATGGCTCTCTTGCCCTCCAGAATCGGTTCTTTAGAGCCATACAACAGGACTGTGCTACCATCCCCAAGGAGACTGTGCCCGTCAGAGTTGCCCAAAACTTCCAGATTAGGAGAAACCTGTAAGGCACCTGACCCACCCCAATACTGGTGGACACTCTGGACGCAAATGTGCAGTCTGAAACTTCTTGATCACGTACATCTAGGCAGACACCAAAGTTAATGTCTCTGAGTCAGAAGATTGAACGTGACATGACCCTAGGACCTCATTTTACCCTAGATTATGTTTTCAGTCATCTGTCCTCAGAGGCCTGTTCTGGAATATTAGCTTGTGATACATGTGAGCCACACAACAGAACATCTCATTTCCCCAGAAGGAAACTGTGATCTTCAGCCTGTTCCAATCCCTCAGGGTAGGAGAATCCTGCATGGCACCTTAGCCACCAGCACATTCTAAGATCTCTCACATATCAAACCAGAACTGTGACCCATGTGCAAGAGATTCCAAGTCAACTCAAGGTCTTGGTGCTTTGCCCAAGAGCCATCAGAACAAAACTGCCATGTTCTTCAGCAGCAATGGTCAAAGGAGCTGTGATTTCCCGTCATACATTTGGGAGAGTTCTGCTCCCCAAACTTTCCACATGGGAGACCCTGGAGTAAACACACCAGACTCCACCTGTCCAGTAGAAGGAAACCTTGTTGTTTGGAGCATCTCACAAACCTCAGCATGGGAAATCCTCCATGGTCTCTTGACGCCACTTCTCCATTTGTCGGTCAGCATAGATACAAACTCCACTGTGAGCAAGTCTGACATTTGCCCTTACTCAGTTGCTGGATGTCTCGCATAAGCTGATGCACATTGGAATGGCTTCAGCTTGGCACTGAATTAAACTGTAGCTTGTGATTACAGTTACATCCTCACCCGACTGGTCCCCATGCCCACTTGATAGGGAAATCTGGAATCACAACACTACATTCTGCATTCCCCATAGAAAGAAGTGCCTGGTGAGTCAGGCCAGAAACCCCACATGAGGATCTTTCTGCTTGGCTCTCAAGGGTGCACGCTTTATAGGATTCCATGACCACTAGTGCTGTGTCTGACAGAGCCTGAGCCCCGACCTATTGTCAGCCAGCCAGAGTTTGGGGCCCATATCCAGGATGTTAGTGCGGCTATAGCCCAAATCCATCCCATCTACCCATCCTTGATATTCAGGCATCTGTCCCCAGACCTTACCTGGAATCCCTGCCAATGGGGGAACCTGAAGAACAATAGAGAACTCCTCCTTCCCCATAGCAGGAAACCTGGCTGTGGGGATGGGTGTCCAAGCCTCAGAGTGGGAGCCAGCTGCATGGCCAATGAGACCACGCCCACTCATGAGGTCCGCCCTTGGCACAAGCAGGCATTGTGGCCCTCAGCCTGAGCATGCTTTCAAACAAGCCCTCTC
Organism: Mustela nivalis; assembly: GCF_964662115.1. NCBI lineage: Eukaryota > Metazoa > Chordata > Mammalia > Carnivora > Mustelidae > Mustela > Mustela nivalis. The sequence continues at coordinate 1,996,750 of NW_028136516.1, forward strand.
AGTTGTGCCACCACGATCCCGCATTGCAGCCCTGGAACACCCCTCATCCCGAATCCTAACCCTTGGTAGAATTTCTTGGTGCCCAGAAACAGAGGCCGTCTCTGAAATCTCTGTTTGGGGGCACCCCTAAGATGGAAAACTGCACTCCTCCCTTCCCCGAAAAACAGCACTCCTCCCTTCCCCGAAAAAGTCACAAAACTATGGAGAGCCACCAGATCCTAAGTGAGGTAACGTCTCCCATGGACCCAAGAGACAACATCTGCATTCAGAGTCCATCTCTCATCTGGACACACAATCCAGAGAGAAAAGCCTGTGTTACCGCCTTTCAGTCACCCTAATTACAGTTCCTGATGAGCTCCACTCCAGGTCCACGCATTGCGCCTGTGATCACCTCGCCACTAACCCTAACCCGCATTTGTGTTTGCAGACTTTCTCACAATATCATGGCTCACATGCTTTCCAGGATAGGGTCTCTAAAAACACACCACAGGATTGTGCCTGCAATCCCCAAGGTAACTGTGCCCATCACAGTTGCCCAAACCTTCCAGATTAAGAGAAACCTGCAAGGCCCCTGAGCCCACCCCAATATTGTTGGCAGTGCTGGACACAAATTCACAGTCTGAAAGACCCTTATCACCTACATCCACTGGAGACATCCAAGTCAATGGTCCTGAGTCAGAAGATTGAACCTGACATGCCCCTAGGACCTCATTGAAACCCTAGATTAGGTTTTCAGGCATCTGTCCCCAGGGTCCTGTTCTGGAATACCAACTTAGGAGTGAACATGTGGTCTCTGAGCCCCGCAACAGAACATCTCCTGTTCCCAGAAGGAAACTGTGCCCTTCGACCTGTTCCAAACCCTCAGGGATGGAGAATCCTGCACAGCACCTTAGAAACCAGCACATATGCTGAGTTTGTGCATTGCTCCAAGCCACAAGGTTTCCATCTGCGAGACAGTCTAGTCCTGTTTGATGGTTCCAGGACGTCCCATATGGAAGGACTGGAGGGCAGAGTTCGAAGGATGGATGCCTGTACACCATACCTCACATTCCAATTGGCTATGAGAGACAAAACATGTTTGAACTCCTGGCTCTAGGGTAGGCTACCCAAGGGGCTGAGTTGAAATGAACTCTTCTGAGGATGGGTTGTAATGTGGGTTTGTGTACATGGAGACCATGGAATGTGCTGGTGGCTCAGGGGCCTTGCAGAAATCGCCTTACCAAAGGGTTTGATAGAGCTCGAATAAGAAAGCTCCCCATGTGGAGATGAGAGAGGTTCTGTTTAGTGAATCAGAAAAGCCCAAATGCTGGTCTTCAAAACCAGTCCTCTGAGGACAGACACCTGGAAACCAAAGCTAGGATTTAGATTAAGGCCTAGGTGCCTGTCCGTTTCAATCTTCTGTCTCTAGGGACACTGTTGAGGGTCTAAGTGGAGATAGTTGCTCAGCTGGTGCCAGAATGCCTCTGTTAGTCCAGGGCGGCCTGCACTATTGGCATGGCCTCAGGGGCCTTGGAAGTTTGTCCTAATCTGTAGGGTTGTGGCCAATGGATTGGGCACAGTTTTCTTGGAGAGGACAGGCACTATAATTCTGGAGGGTGTTTGTGTCCGGGCTGTGGGCACAAAAGTCTGATAACACAAACTTGGCTACGTGTGGCACTGAGGGTATGACAGGCCCGATCTGCAGGGCGTGAGGGGAGCTCCTCAGGTTATGAAAGAATGGCGAGTGGGAGGTGGTCACTCAAGGTTTTGTCTCTGGATGTTGTGTCCCCAGTAGCCATGGAATGTAGGGGTGGCCTCAGGGGCTATGGGAGAGTCTCCCTCTCTGAGGATTTGGACCAGCTCCCAATATTTTGGAGTCATTTGTGGGAAGGGTGGAGTCCTGTTGTCAGGCTCAGGTGTCTTTCCAAGAGAGGGGCTCCAGATCACAGATCGAGCAACTGGAAAACTCAAACTCTGGTGACGTTTGGGAGCATTGGAGCTTGGCAAGCCCCATATTCGGGCTCTTGGTCCAGGCCCCGAGAGGCCTTACTTCCACATGGGGCTCATGCTGAGGGTCACAATGTGAGTTTGTGCCCAAGGGAGAACTCAAGTTTTGGCTTGGCCTCAGGGGACATGAGGGTTTCTCCTACCCTGAAGGTGTGACTCCATGAAAACAGCAAGATTTACAACCATGGGGAAGGTGGAGTTCTGATTTGTGCTTAAGATACCCACCTGTGCTGGGATTTGATATAATGTCTAGGTTCAAACGTCTGAAAACCTATGTTGGGAAGAGATGATGGCCTAAGGCCACGGCGTGTCCTATGTGCTGGGTGTGAGGCCAGCTGTATCCTTGTCTGTCCAGATGTCTGGCCTCAGGCTGTGTCAGACAGAGCATTAGTGCCAAGGGCCGCTTATCCAATTTGGGTGCAGTCGAGGTGGAGGCACGTTGATTTTCATTTGGGGTTTCTGGAGAGCCCCATCGGGCAAAGATTTTCTACTGGTGGGCAGGCAGAGGGCTGAGTTGTGGATCCATATTTCCCAGTATGGATGGCTTGTTTGACAGGAGTGTGAGGAAGGAATTCTGAAAACACAAGCTAGCGTGAGGTCTGGGGCCGAGGACACGCAGGCCCACTTTTCATAGGCTGAATTGAGATCTCCTGCATCTGTGGTCAGGGAGAGTATCAGAAGTTGCCTCAGGCTGGAGTTTGTGTCCATTATGGCCTCTTCCTAAAGGGAGTGGGGCCATTATGAGGCCAGAGTCGTTTCCCTATGCTGGGAGTTGTGAGCTTCTCCAAACCTCAAGTTTTCCTCCTACACACAGTCGAGTACTATTGGATGGTTCCAGGATGCCCCACACAGAAAGACTCGAGAGCAGGGGTCTAAGCATGGATGCCAGGAAAGACCAACTCACCTTCCCATTGACTGGTTGGGATAAGGCAGGCTCAATCTGCGGGCTCTTGGGCGAGCTACCCAGAGGGCTGAGTTGAAATGGACTCTGCTGAGGATGGGCCATATTGTGGGTTGGAGGCCATGGAGACCTTGGAATGTGGTGGTGGCTCAGGGTCTTTGTAGGATTCTCCAACCTGAAGGGTTTGACACAGCTCCAACAAAGAAGCTTCCCATGTGGACACGAGAAGTGTTCTGTTTGGTGACTCAGGAAAGCCCCATATGCTTGTCTTAGAACCCAGGACTCTGAGGAATGACACCTGGAAATCAAAGCAAGAGTTCAGATTAGGGACTAGGGGCCCGTCCATTTCAATCTTCTGTCTTCGTGGGCATCTCTCTGCGTGTCTGTGTAGAGGTAGTTGCTCAGCTTGTGTCAGATTGCCCCTGTTTGTCCAGGGCGGCTCTTGTTCCAGTTACTGAGAGGCATTAACTGAGTAGGGGACTCATGCTGAGGGTCGCAATGCGTGTTTGTGCCCAAAGCGGCCCTCAATCATGGGTGGGGCATCATTGACCATGCAGGTTTTTCCTACATTGAATGTTGGACAACATGCCAACCACAAGGTTTCTTGCAATGGGGAAGGAGGAGTTCTGATTCCTGCATCACGTTCACCTCTAGGCAGTGATTGGAGATAAGATCTAGGTTCTGAAACCTGAAGACCGAGGTTAGGAAGAGATGACGACCTAAGGCCACTCCATGTCTGATGTGCCCAGTTTGCGGCCACCTGTCTGGATATCAGTCACGAGGTCTGGGCTCAGGCTGTGTCAGACAGAGCATTAGTACCCAGATAAGCTGTATAATTGGGGTACAGTCGAGTGGCATGCAGAAGATAATCATTTGCAGTTTCTCATTAGCCCCTTTGGGTAAAGTTTTTCTTCTGGAGGGCAGGCAGAGTGCTGGATTCTGGCTCCGGAATTGCCAAACTGGAGGGCTTTTGGGCCAGGACTGTGAGAACGGAAGTCTGAGAAAACAAGCTAGGTTTAGGTTTTGAGGCGAGAGCACGGCAGGCACCCTCTGCAGAGCTGAATCGAGATTTCGTGCATCTGAAGTCAGGACGAGGATCAGACGTTGGCTCAGTTTGGAGATTCTATCCATGATGGCCCCTTCATGAAGTGGGGTCATAACAAGACCATGGGAGTTTTCCCGTGATGGGAGTAGTAAGATATTCCAAACCACAGGGATTTTCTGCAGGTCAATTGAAACCTGTTGGGTGTCTCCAGGACGTCCCATATGGAAAGATTGCAGAACAGGGTTCTAAGGATGGATGCCTGGGCAGCCCGCCTCACATTCCATTTGTCTCCTAGCAACAGGATACGTTTGATCTGCTGGCTCTGGTGTAGCAACCAAAGGGGCTGAGTTGAAATGGACTCTCCTGAGGATGTGTCATAATGTGGGTTTATGTCCATGGAGACGTTGGAAAGGGGCAGTTGCACCGGGGCCCTGAAGGATTCTCCTAACTGGCGGTATTGACACAGCTCCACAGAGCATGTTTCCCATGTGGAGATGAGATTTGTTCTCATTGGTGCTTCAGTTAACCCCCATATGGAAATCAGAACTCTGAGGAGAGATGCCTGGAAACGAAAGCAATGGATCTGTTTCCAGTTAAATCTTCTCTGCGGACATTTGTCTACGGGTCCGAGTGGAAGTAGTTCCTCAGCGTGTGTCAGATCACCACTATTCCTCCCGGTTGGGCTACACTATTGGGATGGCCTCAGTGACTTTGGAGGTCTCTCCTAATTTGCAAGTTTTTGGCAAATGAAATGGGCAGAATTCCTTTGGGGAGGGAAGGCACAGTCCTGAAGTGTTGCTCCAGGGTACCCAGCCTGGAGGGTGTGTGGGTCACAGCTGTGGGGACAGAAGTCTGAAAACAGAAACTCGGCTTAGGTTTGGGGATGTAGCTATGGCAGGCCCGATCTACAGACCTTGGGAAATCTTCATGATATGAACAAAGGGCGAGTGTGAGGCATTTGCTCAGGCTTTTGTCTCTGGATTTTGTGTCACCAATGGCTGTGGAATGTCGGGGTGGCTTCATGAGCCATGGACGAGTCTCCCTCTCTGGGATATTGGCCCGATCCCAAGATTTTTGGGGTCATTCTGTATGATGGGAGGAGTCCGTTCTGTTTTTTTTTTTTTTTTTTACCTCAGGTGTGTCACTAAAAGACGGATTCCAGAGCAGAGTCCTGGGGAGGGGCGACTGGACAACACGAAATCTGGTTCAGATTGGGGGCCTAGGGGCATGGCAATCCCCATATGCGGGCTCTTGGTCCAGCCACTGAGAGGCCTTACTTGAGGACACTGAGCTCACACTGAGGGTCACAATGCATGTTTGTGCCGAACGTAGCCCTCAAGCATGAGCGGGGACTCATGGACCACGCTGGTGTCTCCTACACTGAACGTTGGACAACATGCTATCCACAAGATTTTGGCCATGGGGAAGGAGGAGTTCTGATTTTTGCATCACGTTCACCCCTGGGCAGTGATTGGAGATAAGGTCTAGCTTCTGAAGCCTGAAAACCGAGTTTGGGATAAAATGATGACCTAAGGCCATGGAGGGTCGGATGCGCTCAGTGTGCGGTCAGCTGTCTGGGTGTTGGTCAGAACGTCCGGGCTCAGGCTGTGTCAGACAGTGCATTAGTGCCCAGGTTAGACTATACAATTTAGGTACAGTCGAGTGCCGTGTAGGTTTATCCTCATTTGGGGTGTCTGGAAAGCTCCATAGGGCAACATTTTTCTTCTGGAGGGAAGGCAGATTGCTGCATTGTGGGTCTGTAATTGCCAAACGTGAGGGCTTGGGGGCCGGGATGTGAGGACAGAAGTCTGAGAACACAAGCTAGACTTAGGTTTCAGGGCGAGGGAAAGGCAGGCACACTCTGCGATCTCGTGCATCTGAAGTCAGGGAGAAGATCAGATGATGGCTCAGTTTGGAGATTCTGTCCAAGTTGGCCCCTTCATGAAGCGGGGTGGGGGCATCACAAAGCCATCGAGGTTTTCCCATGTTGGGAGTTGTGAGATGCTCCAAACAGCAAAGATTCCTTCTGCGGGACAATTGATACCTGTTGGATGGCTCCAGGACATCCCATAGGGACGACTCAAGAGCAGGGTTCTAAAGAGGGATGCCTGGGTTTCCCACCTCGCATTCAAATCGTCTCATTGCGATAAGACAAGTTGAATCTCTTGTCTCTGGTGGAGCAACCGAGGGCGCTGAGTTGAAATGGACTCTCCTGCGCATGGGTCATAATGTGGGTTTGTGCCCATGGGGACCTTGGAATGGGTCGGTGACACCAGGGTCATGAAGTTTTCTACTAATCAGAGGTTTTGACACAGTTTCCATGTGCAAGTTTCCCATATGGAGACGAGATTTGTTCTGGTGGGTGCTTCAGGAAAGCCTCATATGTTGCTATTGGAGACCAGGCTTCTGGGGAGAGATGGCTAGAAACCAAAGCAATTGATCTGCTGAAGTCCTAGGGGCCTGTCCAGTTCAATTTTCTTCTCTTTGGACATCTGTCTCAAGGTCTGAGTGCAGGTAGTATCTCAGCTGGTGGCAGATAGCCCCTGTTTGTCCCGGGTAGCCTACACACTTAGGATAGCCTTGGGGACTCTGGAGCTTTGTCCTAATTTGTTCTGACTGGTGCCACTCCGACATTCCACGACCATCGTTGACACAAAATCCAGACAAAAGCCTGAGCAAGCGCCTCACTCTCGCCCTTTGTTCATATCCCAAAGAGTTCTAATGATCTGTAGATGGGCCTGCCATACCTACATCCTCAAACCTAAGCTGAGTTGCTGTTTTTAGACTTTTGTCCCCACAGCCCTGGCCCACACACCCTCCAGGCTAGGGCCCCTGGAACCACACCTCCGGATTGTTCCTGCCCTCTCAAAGGGAATTCTTCATATTCCATTGGCCACAGCCATATAAATCAGGAGAAATCTCCAATGTCCCTGGGACCATCCCAATATTGTAGGCCGCTCGGAACAAACAGGGGTGATCTGACACTAGCTGAGCAACTAGCTCCACACAGACTCGGAGACAGATGTCCCCAGAGAAGAACATTGAACTGGACAGGCCCCTAGGCCCTAATCAGATCCATTGCTTTGGTTTCCAGGCATCTCTTCTCAGAGGCCTGGTTTCCAATACCAGCCTATGGGGTTTCCAGAGGCCCCGTCAGAGCAAGTCTTGTCTGCACATTGGAAACTTGCTCGTGGAGCTATATCAGAACCTCAGAGGCCTGGTTTTCAATACCACCATATGGGGGTTTCCTGAGGCATCAGTCAGAACAAATGTCTTCTCCACATGGGAAACATGCTCTTTCAAGCTGTGTCAAAACCTCCGGCTAGGAAAATCCTTCAGGGCCCCGGTGCCACCACCTCATTCCAAGGTCTCCATGGACACAAACCCACATTAGGACCCATCTGCAGGAGAGTCTATTTCAACTCAGTGCCCTTGGGTGCTCCCCTAGAGCCAGCAGATCGAACCTATCTTGTCACTAGAAGACAATTGGAATGTGAGGCGGGCTGGCTAGGCATCCATCTGTAGAAAATTACTCTGAAGTAATTCCATATGGGACGTCCTGGAGCCATCCAACAGGTCACAGCTGTCCTGCAGAAGGAATCCTTGCGCTTTGGAGCACCTCACAACTCCCATCATGGGAAAAGCTCTGTGGCCTCGTGGTGCACCGTCCCCTTCATGAAAGAGCCATCTTGGACAGAAACTCCAACCTGAGCCAACGTCTAATCCTCGCCCTGACTTCAGATGCACGAAATCTTGATTCAACTCTGCAGAGTGTGCCTGCCGAAACCCCACCCCGAAGCAAAACCTAGCTATTGTTCTCAGACTTCGTCCTCACACTCCGAGCCCACCAGCCCTCCAGTTAGGGAATTCTGGAGAGACACAATGCAGCACTCTGACTGCCCTCCAGAAGAGAAACGTTGTCCTATGGGGCTAACCAGAAACACCAAATGAGGATCAACCTGCATGCCACTTGACTCTACCCCAATTATACAGTTTCGCTTCGGCGTTAATGCCCTGTCTTGCACAGCCTGAGGTCTGAATTCCCAACCGACACCCAGACAGCTGGCTGTACACTGAGCACATCAGACCCGCCATGGCTTTAGGTCATCATCTCTTCCCAACCTTGGTTTTCAGGCTTCAGAACCTAGACCTTATATATACTCACTACCCAGGGGTGTACGTGATGCAGAAATGAAACTCCTTCTTCCTCAAGGCAAGAAACCTTGTGGTTGGCATGTTTTCCAACGTTCAGTGTAGGAGAATCCAGTGTAGCCCATGAGTCCCCGCCCATGCTTGAGAACCGCAGTGGGCACAAACACATTGGGACCCTCAGTGTGAGCCCTGTCCTCAAGTAAAGCCTCTCAGGGGCTGGACCAAGAACCTGCATTGCCATCCCTAGTCCCCCAATATTAATGAGAGGTTGAGAGGTCTAGTCACCCCTATTCAGGTCTCTGCTCTGGAACCCCTGAGGAAAAAAATATCGAAGGGTCTCCTCCATCCCCTTAATGAGCCCCAAAACTTGGGATCTGACCAAATCTTAAAAGAGAAAGAATCATCCATGGCCAAAGAGGCCATCCCGTCATTCCATGGCCACCATTGACACAAAATCTAGAGACAAAAGCCTGGAGATATGCCTCACACTTGCCCTTTGTTCATAGCCTGAAAAATTCTCCTCACGGTCTATAGATCAGGCCGGTCATACCTACGTCTCCAAACCTAAGATGAGTTTGGGTTTTCAGATTTCTGTCCCCACTGTCCTGGCCCACACACCCTACAGGCTGGGGCCCCTGGAGCCATGCCTCAGGACTGTGCCTGCCTTCTCCAAGCAAATTCTGCCCATTCCATTGGCCACAACCCTAAAGATTAGGAGAACACTCCAAAGTCCCTGAGGCCATCCCAATAGTGTTGGCCACTCAGGGCAAACAGGGTGATCTGTCCCAAGATGAGCAACTACCTCAACTCAGACCCATAGACAGATAACCCCAGAGAAGAAGATTGAACCGGACAGGCACCTAGGCCCTAATCAGATCCATTGCTTTTGATTCCAGGCATCTCTCCTCAGAGGCCTGGTTTCCAATAACAGCATATGTGTTCTTCAAGAGGTACCAGTCTGAACAAATCTCATTTCCACATGGGAAACATGCATTTTGGAGCTGTGTCACAACCTCCAGTTAAGGGAAACCTTCAGGTCCCAGCAGCCAACACCCCATTTCAAGGTCTCCATGGACACAAAACCACATTATGACCCATCCGCAGGCGAGTCCATTTCAACACATCCCCTTTGGTTGCTCCCCAAAAGAAGCAGATCGAACCTGCCTTGTCACTAGGAGACAATAGGAATGTGAGGCTGGCACTCCAGGAATCCATCCTTAGAACCCTGCACTGCCGTGGTTCCGCATGGGACGTCCTGGAGCAATCTGACCGGTCTCGACTGTCCCGTAGAAGGAATCCTTGCCGATTGGAGCAACTTACAATGCCAATCGTGGGAAAGTCTCCATAGCCCCATGATGCCCCCCACCATCATGAAGGGGCCATCCTGAACAGAAACTTCATCCTGAGCCTACGTCTGATCCTCGCCCTGACTTCAGATGCATGAGATTTAGATTTAGCTCTACAGAGTGTGCCTGCCATGATCTTGACCCAAAACCTAAGCCTAGCTTGTGTTCTCACACTTCCTTCCTCACAATTCTGGCCCACAAGCCCTCCAGTGTGAGAATTCCGTCGCCACAATGGAGCACTCTTCCTTCCCTCCAGAAGAAAAACGTTGCCCCTGGGGCTACCCAGAAACGCCAAATGAGGATCAACCTGCATGCCATTCAACTTTACTCCAATTATACAGTCTAAGCTTGGCACTAATGCCCTGTCTGACACAGCCTGAGCCTGGACCTCCTGGATGACACCCAGAAAGGTGGTGTCACACCTAAGGACTGTGCCAGTGCTCTCCAAGGGAACTCTGCCCGTTTCATTTGCCACAACCTTACAGATTAGGAGAAACCTCCAATTCCCAAGACCAGCCCAATAGTGTTGGCCTCCCCCAACAAACATGGGTGATCTGACACAAGCTGAGCAGTAACCTCCATTCTGAATCTTAGACAGAGACACTCAGAGGAGAATATTGAAAATGACAGGCCCCTAGACCGTAATCAGATCCATTGCTTTGGATTCCAGGCATTGTTCCCCAGATGCTTGGTTTCCAATACCAGGTTGTGGGGGTTTCAGAACAAATCTCGTCTCTACATGGGAAACTTGCTCTTTGGAGCTGCATCAAAACCTCAGGTTAGGAGAATTCTTCAGAGCAACAGAGCCACTGCCCCATTCCAAGGGATCCATGGACACAAATCCACATCATGACTGATCCTCATGAGAGTCCATTTCAATTCAGCCCCCTCGGTTGTTCCCCCAGTGACAGCAGATCGAATCCTCCTTTTCACTAGGACAAAACTGGAATGCAAGTTGGACTGCCCAGGCATCCATCATTAGAACTGTGCTTTGGAGCATTTCTTATGGGACATCCTTGATCCATCCAAATGGTCGTGACTGTCCCGCTGACGGAATCCTTGTGGTTTGGAGCATCACACACTCACAAAGTTGGAAATATTCCATGGTTTCCTGATGCCCCCCCCCACCTTCATGAAGGGGACATCATGTACAGAAACTCCAACCTAAGCCAACATGTGATCCTCGCCCTGACTTCAGATGCACGAGATCTCATTTCAGGTCTGTAGAGTGTGCCTGCCATGACACCGCTGTGACTTCAAAGCTGAACTTGTGTTCTCAGACTTCTGTCCTAAAACACCTGGCCCACAAGCCCTGAAGTTGGCAATTCTGGAGCCAGAATGCAGCACTCTGCCTGCCCTCCAGAAGAAAATCTTTGCCCTATGGGGCCAACCAGAAACCCCAAATGAGGACCAACCTTCACATCACTCGACTGTACCCCAATTATACAGTCTAGCCTGGGAACTAATGCCCTGCCTGACACAGCCTGAGCCCAGACCTCATGATGGACACAGACATCTGGCCGCACACTAAGTGCATCGGACCCACCATGGCCTTAGGTCGTCATCTCTTACCAACCTCGGTTTTCAGGCTTCAGAATCTAGACCTTATCTCTACTCACTGCCATGCCGTGTACGTGATGCAGAAATCAGAACTCCTCCTTCCCCATGACCAGAAACCCTGTGGTTGGCATTTTGTCCAACGTGCAGTGTAGGAGAAACCAGCATGGCCCATGAGGCCTCGGACATGCTTGAGGGCTGCGATGGGCACAAACACACATTAGGACCCTAAGCATGAACCCTGGCCTCAAGTAAAGCCTCTCCGGGGCTGGACCAAGAGCCTGCATATGGGGCTTGCCATGCCCCTACTCCCCCAATCCTAGCCAGAGCTTGAGAAGTCTAGTCAACCTTATTCAGAGCTCTTTTCTGGAATCCCTCTTTGGTGGGACACATAAGGTAAAAAAAAAAAAAAAAAAAACAAGATAAAGAAAAAAAAAGTAAGGACTCCTATCATCCAAAGAATGACCCCAAACACTTGGAATTTGGCCAAATCCACAGAGAGAAATACTCGTCCATGGTCGATGAGGCCAGCCTGACATTCCACGGCCACCATTGACACAAAATCCGGAGACAAAAACCTGAAAAAGCGCCACACACTTGCCCTTTGTTCAGAGCCCCCAAAATTCTCAAGGTCTGTAGATCGGGCCTGCCATACCTATGTCCCCAAACCTAAGCCGAGTTTGTGTTTTCAGACTTCTGTCTCCATTGTCCTCACCCACACACCCTAAAGGCTGGGCCCCATGGAGCCACACCTCAGGACTGTGCCTGCCCTCTCCAAGGGAATTCTGCTCATTCATTTGGCACAACCTGACAGATTAGGAGAATCATCCAAAATCTCTGAGGCCATCCCAATAGTGTAGGATGTCCTGGACATACAGGGACCCTCTGGCACAAGCTGAGCCACTGCCTCCAATCAGAACCTTAGACAGATATCCATAGAAAAGAATATTGAACAAGACAGGCACCTAGGCCCTAATTGGATCCATTGCTTTTGTTTTCAGGCATCTCTCCTCAGAGGCCTGGATTCCAAAACCAGCATAAGGGGATTTCCTGAGCTACCTATCAGAAAAAATCTCGTCTCCACATGGGAATCTTGCTCTATGGAGCTGTGTCATAACCTCCAGTTAGGAGAAAACTTCAGGTCACTGGAGCCACTGCCCCATTTGAATATCTCCATGGACACAATCCCAAATTATGAACCATCCTCAGGAGAGTCCATTTCAACTAAACCCCCTCGGTTGCTACCCCAGAGCCAGCAGATTGAACCTGCCTTGTCGCTAGGAGACAATTGAAATGCGAGTTGTGCTCTTCAGGCATCCATCCTTAGAACCCTGCTCTTGCGTCGTTCCTTATGGGACATCCTTGAGCCATCCAACAGGTCTCGACTGTCCCACAGGAGTCCTTGTGCATGGACCACCTAACAACTCATATCATGGAAAGCTTCCAAGGTCACATGATGCCCCAAATCTTCATGAAGGCAGATCATGGAAAGAAACTCCAACCTGAGCCAACAGCTGATCTTCACCTTGACTTCAGATGCACGGGATCTTCATTCAGCTCTTCAGAGTGTACCTGCTGTGCCCTCACCCCAAAACCTAAGCGTAGCTAGTGTTCTCCGACTTCCGTCCTCACTCTCCTGGACCACACGCCCTCTATTTTGGGATTTCCGATGACACAGTGCTGCACTCTGCCTGCCCTCTAGAAGAAAAATATTGCCCTATGGGTCTACCCAGAAACCTCAAATGAGGATAAACCTGCACGTCACTCAACTGTACACCAATTATATAGTCTAGCCTGTGCACTAATGCCCTGTCTGACAGAACCTGAGGCCTGAATTCCCAACCGACACCCAGACAGCTTGCAGTACACTGAGAACATCTGAACCGCCATGGCCTTAGGTCGCCATCTCTTTCCAACTTCGGTTTTCAGGCTACAGAATCCTAGACCTTATCTCTACTCACTTCCCATGGGTGAACGTGATGCAGAAATCAGAACTCCTCCTTCCCTCTCGCCAGAATCTTGTGGTTGGCATCTTGTCCAACGTTCAGTGTAGGACCCCTGTAGGGCCTACAGGGGTAGTACTAGGGCCCCTGAGAGTAGTGTAGGGTCCCTGAAGCCCTGCCTATGCTTAAGAGCTGCGGTGGGCTCAAACACACATTGGGACCCTCAAGTAAAGCCTCTCAGTGGCTGGACCATGAGCCCGCATATGGGGCCTGCCATGCCCCAAGTCACCCAATCTTAACCAGAGGTAGAGACATCTAGTCACCCCTACTCAGGGCTCTGCTCTGGAATCCCTCTTTGGTGGGACATTTGAGGTAAATAAACACAGAAAGGACTCCTCCCACTCACAGAATGATGGTCCAATCCCAAGTGATTGAGGTCCAGAGAGAAAGACTCGTCCATGGCCCATGAGGCCAGCCCGACATTCCATGGCCACTATTGACACAAAATCCAGAGACATAAGCTTCAGCAAGCGTTCACACTCACCCTTATGTCATAGCCCAAAAAATTCTCCTCATAGTCTGTAGATTGCTCCTGCCATACCTACGTCCCCAAACCTAAGCTGAGTTTGTGTTTTCAGACTTCTATCCTGACATCCCTGTCCCACACACCCTTCAGACTGAGGCCCCTGGAGCCACACCTCAGGACTGTGCCTGCCCTCTCCAAGGAAATTCTTCCCATTCCATTGGCCACAACCCTACAGATAAGGAGAAACCTCCAAAGTCCCAGAGGCCATTCCAATAGTGTAGGCCACCCAGGACAAAGAGGGGCGATCTCTCACAAGCTGAGCAACGACGTCAACTCACCCGTAGACAGATAACCCAAGAGAAGAAGATTAAACTGGACTGGCCCCTAGAATGTAATTGGTTCCATTGCTTTTTTTTCTAAGCATATCTCCTCAGAGGCCTGTTTTCCAATACCAGCATATGGGGGATTCCAAAGATACCAATCAGAACAAATCTTGTCTTCACATGGGAAACTTATCCTTTGGAGCTCTGTAAAAGCCTCCAGTTAGGATAAACCTTCAGGTAGCCGGAGCAACCGCCCTATTCCAAGGTCTCCATGGACACATACCCGCATTATGACCATTCGGCAGGAGAGTACATTTCAACTCAGCCCCGTCGATTACTCCCCCAGAGGCAGAATATCAAACCTGCCTTGTCGCTAGGAGACAACTGGAATGCAAAGCAGACTCTCTAGGCATCCATCCTTGGAATCCTGCTCTGGCACCGTTCCATATAGGATGTCCTGGAGCCTTCCAACAGGTCTTGACTGTCCCACAGAAGGAATCCTTGCAGATTGGAGCATCTCACAACTCCTATCGTGGGAAAACCTACATGGCCTCATTAGATGCTCCCCTTTAAAAAGGGGCCATCATGGACAGAAACTCCAACCTGAGCCAACTTCTGATCCATTGCTTTGGTTTTTAGGTATCTCTCCTCAGAGGCCTGGTTTCCAATATCAGAATATGGGGGTTTCCTAAGGAAACAATCAGAACAGATCTCATCTCCACATGGGAAACTTGCTCTTTAGAGCTGTGTCAATACCTCAGGTTAGGAGGATCCTTCAGGGCGCTGGCACCATGGCCCAATCCCAAGGTCTCCAAGGACACAAACTTACATTATGATCCATTCTCAGGAGAGTCCATTTCAAATCAGCCCCCTCGGCTGCTCACCCAGAGCCAGCAGATCAAACCTTCCTTGTCACTAGGAGACAGTTAGAATGGGAGGCGGGCTGCCCAGGCATCCATCCTTAGAACCCTGCTCTGGAGAACTCCTTTATAGGACGTCTTGAATCCAACCAACCTGTCTTGACTGTCTCGCAGAATGAATCCTTGTGGTTTGAAGAATCACACAATAAAACTGTGAGAAAACCTCCATTTCCTCATGATGCCCCACACCTTCATAAATGGGCCATCATGGACAGAAACTCCATCCTAAGCCAAAGTCTGATCCTCGCCCTGAATTCAGAAGCATGAGATCTCGATTCAGCACTTGAGAGTGTGCCTGCTGGGCCCTCGCCCCGAAACCTAAGCCTAACTTGTGTTCTCAGACTTCCGTCCTCACAATCCTGGCCACACCCCTCCAGTTTGGAAATTCTGGAGACACAATGCAGCACTCTGCCTGGCCTCCAGAAGAAAAATGTTGCCCTATAGGGCTAACCAGAAACGCCAAATGAGTAACAACCTGCATGCCACTCGACCATACCCCAATTATACAGTCTAGCCTGTGCACTAAAGCCCTGTCTGACACAGCCTGAGGGCAGACCTCCAGTCCAACACCAGGACAGCTGGCCGTACCCTGAGCATATCATACCACAATGGCTTTAGGCCATCATCTCTACCCAACCTCAATTTTCACCTTCAGAACCTTGACCTTATCTCCACTCACTGCTCAGGAGTGAACGTGATGCAAGAATCAGAACTTCTCCTTCGCCATGGCAAGAAACCTTGTGGTTGGCATGTTGTCCAACGTTCATTGTAGGAGAAAGCAGCATGGACAATGAGGTCCCACCTATCCCTGAGGGACACAATTTGCACAAACACATATTGTAACCCTCAGCGTGAGCCCTATCCTCATGTGAAGCCTCTTAGTGACTGGAACAACAGCCCACATATGGGGCTTGCCAAGCCCCTAGTCACCCAATCTCAAACAGAGTTCGAGATGTCTAGTCACCCGACTCAGGGCTCTGCTCTGGAATCCCTCTTTGGTGGGACACCTGAGGTAAAAAAAAAATACAGAAAGGACTCTTCCCATCCACAGAATGATCCCAACCCCTTGGGATCAGGCCAAATCACCAGAGAAAGAATTGTCCATAGCCCTTGAGGACACCCCGACATTCCACGGCCACCGTTGACACAAAATCCAGAGACAAAAGCCTGAGCAAGTGCCACATACTCGCCCTTTGTTCATAGCCCGGAAAATTCTCACGGTCTGTAGATCGAGCCTTCATACATACATCCCCAAACGTAAGCTGAGTTTGTGTTTTCAGACTTCTGTCCCCACAGTCCTGGCCCACACACCATCCAAGCTGGGGCCCCTGGAGCCACACCTCAGGACTGTGGCTTCCCTCTCCAGGGGAATTCTGCCATTTCCATTGGCCACAACCCTATAAATTAGGAGAATCCGCCAAACTACCCGAGGCCATCCCAATAGTGTTGGCTGCCCAGGACAAACAGGGATGAACTTTCACAAGTTAGGAAACTACCTCCACTCAGACCCAGAGACAGATATCCCCATAGAATAAGATTGAACTGGACAGGCACTTAGGCCCTAATCAGATCCATTGCTTTTGTTTCCAGGCATCTCTCCTCAGAGGCCTGGTTTCCAATACCAGCATACGGGGGATTACTGAGGCACTCATCAGAAATATATCATCTCCACATAGGAAATGTACTCTTTGGAGCTGTATAAAAACCTCTG
The DNA here is from genome assembly GCF_964662115.1 of Mustela nivalis. Classification (NCBI taxonomy): domain Eukaryota; kingdom Metazoa; phylum Chordata; class Mammalia; order Carnivora; family Mustelidae; genus Mustela; species Mustela nivalis. The sequence goes on from NW_028136516.1 coordinate 2,013,160, forward strand.
TTTAGGAGAATCTTTCAGTGCCCCGGATCAAGCGCCCCATTCCAAGGTCTCCATGGACTTAAACCCACATTATGATCTATCTTCGGGAGAGTCCATGTCAACTCAACCCCCGTGGTTTCTCTCCCAGGGCCTGCAGATCAAACCTGCCTTGTTGCTAGGAAACAACTAGAATGGGAGGCGGGCTGCCCAGGCATCCATCCTTAGAACCCTACTCTGGAGTCGTTCTACATGGGACATCCTAGAGCCATCCAACAGGTCTCAAGTGTCCCACATAAGGAATCTTTGAAGTCTGGAGCATCTCACAACTCCCATTGTGGGAAAATCTACATGGCCTCTTGAGACGCTCCACTTAATAAAGGGCCCATCATGGACAGAATCTCCAACCTGAGCAAACGTCTGATATTCGCCCTGACTTCAGGTGCATGAGATTTTGATTCAGCTTTGCAGAGTGTGCCTTCTGTGCCCGCACCCCAAAAACTAAGCCTAGCTTGTGTTCTCAGACTACCGTTTTCTCACCCCTGGCCCAAAAGCCCTACAGTTTGGCAATACTGGGGCCACAATGCAGCACTCTGCCTGTCCTCCAGAAGTAAAACGTTGCCTTTTGGAGCTACCTAGAAACCCGAATGACGATCAACTGAACGCCACTCGACTGCACCCCAAATATACAGTCTACCCTGTCTAATGCCTTGTCTGACACAGCATGAGCCCACACCTTCAGACCTACGCTCAACAGCTGGACGCACGCTGAGCTCATTGGACCCATCAGGTCCTTATGTCTTCATCTCTTCCAAACTCAGTGTTCGGGTTTCAGAACCTAGACCTAAACTCCATACACTGTCCAGGGGTGAACGTGATGCAGAAATCACAACTCTTCCTTCGCCATGGCTGGAAATCTTGTGGTTGGCATATTCTCCAACGTTCAGTGTAGGAAAATCCAGCGTGGCCCATGAGGCACTTCCCATGCTTGAGGGCCTTGCTGGGCACAAATAGGCATTGTGACCCTAAGCATGAGCCCTGTCCTCAAGGAAGGCCTCCCAGTGTCTGAATCAAAAGCCCACTTATTGGACTTGCCATGCCCCTAGGCCCCCAAACTTAAACAGAGGTGGGGTTATCCAGTTGTCCCTCCCAAGGACTCTGCTCTGGAATCCCTCTTTTATTGGGACACTTGAGGTACATAAAATAAAATATAAAATAAAATAAAATAAATAAATAAAATAAGATAAAAAACAGAAAGGACTCCTCCCATCCCACAGAATGTACCCAAACTCTTGGGATCGGGTCAAATCCTCAGAGAAGGAAAGCCGTCCACAACCCATGAGGCCACGCCAGCATTCCACCCACATTGTTGACACAAATCCAGAGACAAAACCTGAGCAAGCACCTCAAACTCACCCTTTTCATATCCCAAAGTGTTATCACGGTCTGTAGATTGGGCGTGCCATACCTATGTCCCCATTCCTAAGCGGAGTTTGTGTTTTAAGACTCTTGTCCCCACAGGCCTGGCCCACACAGCCTCAAGGCTGGGCCCCTAGAGCCAAACTCAGAACTGTGCCTGCCCTCTCCAGGCGATTTCTGCCCATTCCATTGGCCACAACCCTATAGATTAGGAGAAACTCCAAAGTCCCGAGGCCATCCCAATATTATAGGCTGCCCAGGACAAACAGGGGCGATCTGACACAAGCTGAGCAACTACATCCCCTCAGATCCGTAGACACGTATCCTCAGGAAAGAGATTGAACCGGACAGGCACCTAGGCCCTAATCATATCCATTGCTTTTGTTTCCAGTCATCTCTCCTCAGAGGCCTGGTTTACAATACCAGCATATGGGAGATTTTTTAGGCACTCATCAAAACAATTCTCTTCTCTACATAGGAAACGTACTCTTTAGAGCCCATCAAAACCTCCGGTTATGAACATCCCTCAAGGCCCCGGATCAAGCACCCCATTCCAAGGTCTACATAGACACAAATGCACATTATGACCCACCCTCAACTCACCCATTTCAACACACCCGCATCGGTTGCTACCCTAGGTCCAGCAGATCGAACTTGCCTTGGCGCTATGAGACACCTGAAATGGGAGGCAGGCTGCCCAGGCATCCATCCTTAGAACCCTGCTCTGGATAACTTCCTTATGGGATGTCCTGGAGCCATCCAACAGGTCTCGACTATCCCACAGAAGGAATCATTGTGGTTTGGAGCATCTCACAATTCCCATCGTGGGTAAACCTCCATGTCCTCGTGACACCCTCCCCTTCATGAAGGGGCCGTCATGGACAAGAAACTCCGACCTTAGCCAACCTCTGATCCTAGCTCTGTCTTCAGGTATACAGGATCTCGAATCATCTCTGCAGAGGATGCCTGCCGTTTCCTCACCCCGAGATCTAAGTCTGGCTTGTGTTCTCAGAATTTTTTCCTCACACTCCTGGCCCACAAGCCTTCCAGTTTGGGAATTCTGGAGCCACTATGTGGCACTGTGTCTTCCCTCCAGGAGAAAAACGTTGCCCTCTGGGGCTACCCAGTAACGACAAATGAGTACCATCCTGCACGAAACTCGATTGCACCCCAATGATACAGTCTAGCCTGGGCACTAATACCCTGTCTGCCACAGCCTGAGCCTGCACCTCCCAACTCACACTCAACAGCTGGCCAAACACTGAGCACATCAGACACACCATGGCCTTAGGTCTTCATCTCTTCCCAACCTCAGTTTTCAGGCTTCAGAACCTCGACCTTAAATCCAATCATAGTCCAGGAGTGAAAGTGTTGCAGAAATTAGAACTCCTTCTTCCCCATGGCCAGAAAACTTGTGGTTGCCATATTGTGCAACGTTCAGTGTAGGAGAAACTAGCATGGTACATTAGGCCACACCCTGACTTGAGGGGCTCCTTGGGCACAAAAACACATTGTGAAACTCAGTGTGAGACCTATCCTCAAGGAAGGCCTCTCAGTGTCTGGACCAAGAGCTTACATATGGGGCTTGCCATGTTCTTAGGTCCCAATGTTAACCAGAGGTCTGGTTGTCCAGTTGCCCATCCCCAGGACTCTGCTCTGGAATCCCTCTTTTTGTGGTCCACCTGAGTTAAAAAAAATAAAAATAAAAAAAAAATAAACAAACAAAAAAAAAAACACTAAGGCCTCCACCCGTCCAAAAGAATGACCCCAAAATCATCGGTCGGGTCAAATCCCCAGAAAGGGAGCCTCATCGATGGCCCATGAGGACACCCTGACATTCCATGGCAATCGGTGACACATTTCCAGAAAAAAAAAAAAAAAAAAAAGCATGAGCCAGCACCTCACATTCGCCCTTTGTTCATATCCCGAAGAGTTCTCCTCACGGTCTATAGATCGGGCCGGCCATACCTACATCCCCCAACCTAAGTGGAGATTGTGTTTTCAGACTTTTATCCAAATAGCCCTGGACCACACACGCTCCACACTTGGGTCCCTGGAGCCACACCTCAGGACTGTGCTTCCCTTTCAAGGGAATCCTTCCCATTCCATTGGCCACAACCTTGCAAATGAGGAAAAACCTCCAAAGTCACCGAGGCCATCCCAATAGTGTAGGCCGCCCAGGACAAACAGGGGTGATCTCAAACCAGCTGAGCAACTACCTCCACTCAGACAACAGATGTCCCCAGAGAAGAATATTGAACCGGACAGGCCCCTAGGCCCTAATCAGATCCATTGCTTTGGTTTCCAGGCATCTCTTCTCAGAGGCCTCATTTCCAATACCAGCATATTGTGGTTTCCTGAGGCACCAATAAGAACAAATCTCGTCTCCCCATGGAAAACTTGCTCATTGGAGCTTTGTCATAACCTCTGGGTAGGAGAATCCTTCAGGGCCCTGGTGCCACTGCCCCATACCAAGGTCTCCATGGACTCAAACCAACATTAAGACCATCCTCAGGAAAGTCCATTTCAACTCAGCCCCCTCTGTTGCTACCCCAAGCCAGCAGATCAAACGTTTCTTGTTGCTAGGAGACAATTGGAATGTGAGGCTGGCTGCCCAGGCATCCATACTTAGAACCCTGTTCTGGAAAAATACCTTATAAGACGTCCTGGAGCCATCCAACAAATCTTAATTGTCCCACGGAAGGAATCCTTGCGATTTGGGGCATCTCACAACTCCAAAAGTGGGAAAACCCCCATGGCCTCATAATGCCCCCCCTTCCTGAAAAGGCCAACATGGACAGAAACTCAAACCTGAGCCAAAGTCTGATCCTCGACCTGACTTCAGACGCATGAGATCTCAATTCTGCTCTGAGAGTGTGCCTGCCATGTCCTTGCCCCGAAACCTAAGCCTAGCTTGTGTTCTCAGACTTCCGTCCTCACCCTCCTCGCCCACAAGCCCTCTGGTTTAGGAATTCCGAAGTCACAATGCAGCACTCTGCCTGCCCTCCAGAAGAAAAACTTTGCCCTATGCTGCTAATAAGAAACCCCAAATGATTTTCTAATGCATGCCACTCGATTGTAAAGCAATTATACAGCCTACCCTGTATACTAATGCCCTGTCTGGCACAGCCTGAGACAAGACATCCCAAACGACACCCAGACGGCTGGCCCCAACCTGGACACATAGGACCCGCTATGGCTGTAGGTCGTCATCTCTTCCCAACCTCGGTTTTCAGGCTTCAGAACCTAGACCTTATCTCCAATCTCTGCCCAGGGGTGAACGTGATGCAGCAATTATAATTCCTCCTTCCCCATGGCCAGAAACCTTGTGGTTGTCATGTTGTCCAACGTTCAATGTGGGAAAACCTGCATTGTACGAAAGGCCACGCCAGTGCTTGAGGGCCGCCTAGGGCACAGACATGCATTGTGACCTGCAGCGTGAATCCCGTATTAAAGTAACGCCTCTCAGTGGCTGGGCCAAGATCCTGCATATGGGGCTTGTCATATCCATAGGCCCCCAGGCTTAAGCAGAGGGTGAGTATTCCAGTTGTCAGTACCCACTGCTATGCTCTAGAATCCCTCTACTGGGTGGACACATGAAGCAGAAAACAGGACACTTCCCTTCCCACAGAATGACCCCAAACTCTTGGGGGCTGGACAAACTACCAGAGAGGGAGACTTCTACGACCCATGAGGCAAATCCTACATTAAACGGCCATTGTGGACAAAACATCCGGAGACAAAAGCCTGAGCGACTGCCTCCCTCTCACCCTTCTTTCATATCCAGAGGAGCTCTCCTCATGGACTGTAGATCAGGCCTGCCGTAACCTCGACCCCAAACCTGAGCTGAGTTAGGGTTTTTTGATGTCTGTCTGCACAGCCATGGCCCACACAGCCTCCAGGCTGGGGTCTCTGGAGCCACACCAGAGAACTGTGCCTGCTCTCTCCTAAGAAACTGCCCATTCCATTGGCCACAACTCTACAAAATAGTAGAAACCTCAAGGTCCCCAAGGACATCCCACTACCGCAAGCCGCACTGGACAAATAGGGGCATTATGACACAAGCTGAGCAACTACTACCTCCATGCAGACACACAGACAGATATCCGCAGAGACAGAAGATTGAACCAGACAGGCCCCTAGGCCCTATTATGAACTCTTGCTTTGGTGTCCAGGTATCACTCCTCAGAGGCCTGGGTTCGAAGACCAGCATACGGGGCTTTCCTGAGGCACCAGACAGAAGACCTCTCATCTCCACATGGGAAGCTTCCTTGTTGGAGTTGTGTCAAGCCCTTCGGTTTGGAGAATCCTGCAGAGTCCCTTAGCTACTGCCACATTCCAAGGTCTCCATGGCCACCAACCCACATTATGACTCATCCTCAGCAGAGTCCATTTAAACTCAGCCTTCTGGGTAGCTCACCCAAGAGCCTGCAGATTGAGCGTGCCTTGTCTAGACCAGGCAATAGGAAGGTGAGTTGGCGTTTTTCGGCATCCATGCTTATGCCCCTGCTCTCGTGTCTTTCTGTATCGGGCATCAAGGGACCATCCAATAGTACTTGACTGTCCTGAAGAAGGAAACTTTGAAGTTTGGAGCAGCTCACAACTCCCAGCGTAGGGAAACCTCCCTGGCCTCATGACGCCCACACCCCCTTCAGGAAGGCCCCGTCATGGACTCAAACTCCAGCTTGAGGCAACATCTGATACTCGACCTAACCTCACCTGCAGGAGATCTTGATTCAGCCTCTGCAGAGTGGGCCTGCCATGCTCTTGGCCCCAAAACTAGTGCTAGCTTGTGTTTTCAGACATCCTTCCTCACAATCCTGGCCACACCCCTCCAGTTTGGAAATTCTGGAGACACAATGCAGCACTCTGCCTGCCCTACAGAAGAAAAATGTTGCCCTATAGGGCTAACCTGAAACGCCAAATGAGTAACAACCTGCATGCCACTCGACCATACCCCAATTATACAGTCTAGCCTGTGCACTAAAGCCCTGTCTGACACAGCCTGAGGGCAGACCTCCAGTCCAACACCCAGACAGCTGGCCGTACACAGAGCATATCACACCCACAATGGCTTTAGGCCATCATCTCTACCCAACCTCAGTTTTCACCTTCAGAACCTAGACCTTATCTCCACTCACTGCTCAGGAGTGAACGTGATGCAAGAATCAGAACTTCTCCTTCGCCTTGGCAAGAAACCTAGTGGTTGGCATGTTGTCCAATGTTCATTGTAGGAGAAAGCAGCATGGACTATGAGGCCCCACCTATCCCTGAGGGCCACAATGTGCACAAACACACATTGTGACCCTCAGCGTGAGCCCTATCCTCATGTAAAGCCTCTTAGTGACTGGAACAACAGCCCACATATGGGGCTTGCCAGGCCCCTAGTCCCCCAATCTCAACCAGAGTTCGAGATGTCTAGTCACCCCTACTCAGGGCTCTACTCTGGAATCCCTCTTTGGTGGAACACCTGAGGTTAAAAAAAAAAATACAGAAAGGACTCTTCCCATCCACAGAATGATCTCAACCCCTCGGGATCAGGCCAAATGACCAGAGAAAGAATTGTCCATGGCCCTTGAGGACACCCCGACATTCCACGGCCACCGTTGACACAAAATCCAGAGACAAAAGCCTGAGCAAGCGCCACATACTCGCCCTTTGTTCATAGCCCGTAAAATTCTCACGGTCTGTAGATCGAGCCTTCATACATACATCCCCATTCCTAAGCTGAGTTTGTGTTTTCAGACTTCTGTCCCCACAGTCCTGGCCCACATACCATCCAAGCTGGGGCCCCTGGAGACATACCTCAGGACTGTGGCTTCCCTTTCCAGGGGAATTCTGCCATTTCCATTGTCCACAACCCTATAGATTAGGAGAATCCTCCAAACTACCCGAGGCCATCCCAATAGTGTTGGCTGCCCAGGACAAACAGGGATGATCTCTCACAAGTTAGGAAACTACCTCCACTCAGACCCAGAGACAGATATCCCCATAGAATAAGATTGAACTGGACAGGCACTTAGGCCCTCATCAGATCCATTGCTTTTGTTTCCAGGCATCTCTCCTCAGATGCCTGGTTTCCAATACCAGCATACGGGGGATTACTGAGGCACTCATCAGAAAAATATCATCTCCACATAGGAAATGTACTCTTTGGAGCTCTATAAAAACCTCTGTTTAGGAGAATCTTTCAGGGCCCCGGATCAAGCGCCCCATTCCAAGGTCTCCATGGACTTAAACCCACATTATGATCTATCGTCGGGAGAGTCCATGTCAACTCAACCCCCGTGGTTTCTCCCCCAGGGCCTGCAGATCAAACCTGCCTTGTTGCTAGGAGACAACTAGAATGGAAGGCGGGCTGCCCAGGCATCCATCCTTAGAACCCTACTCTGGAGTCGTTCCACATGGGACATCCTAGAGCCATCCAACAGGTCTCAAGTGTCCCACAGAAGGAATCTTTGCAGTCTGGAGCATCTCAAAACTCCCATTGTGGGAAAATCTACATGGCCTCTTGAGACGCTCCACTTTATAAAGGGGCCATCATGGACAGAAACTCCAACCTGAGCAAACGTCTGATATTCGCCCTGACTTCAGGTGCATGAGATCTTGATTCAGCTCTGCAGAGTGTGCCTTCTGTGCCCGCACCCCAAAAACTAAGCCTAGCTTGTGTTCTCAGACTACCGTTTTCACACCCCTGGCCCAAAAGCCCTACAGTTTGGCAATACTGGGGCCACAATGCAGCACTCTGCTTGTCCTCCAGAAGTAAAACTTTGCCTTTTGGAGCTACCTAGAAACCCGAATGACGATCAACTGAACGCCACTCGACTGCACCCCAAATATACAGTCTACCCTGTCTAATGCCTTGTCTGACACAGCATGAGCCCACACCTCCAGACCTACGCTCAACAGCTGGCCGCACGCTGAGCTCATTGGACCCATCAGGTCCTTATGTCTTCATCTCTTCCAACCTCAGTTTTCGGGTTTCAGAACCTAGACCTAAACTCCATACACTGTCCAGGGGTGAACGTGATGCAGAAATCACAACTCTTCCTTCGCCATGGCTGGATATCTTGTGGTTGGCATATTCTCCAACGTTCAGTGTAGGAGAATCCAGCGTGGCCCATGAGGCACTTCCCATCTTGAGGGCCTTGTTGGGCACAAATAGGCATTGTGACCCTCAGCATGAGCCCTGTCCTCAAGGAAGTCCTCCCAGTGTCTGAATCAAAAGCCCACATATTGGACTTGCCATGCCCCTAGGCCCCCAAACTTAAACAGAGGTGGGGTTATCCAGTTGTCCCTCCCAAGGACTCTGCTCTGGAATCCCTCTTTTATTGGGACACTTGAGGTACATAAAATAAAATATAAAATAAAATAAAATAAATAAATTAAAATAAAATAAAATAAAAAAAAGAAAGGACTCCTCCCATCCCACAGAATGTACCCAAACTCTTGGGATCGGGTCAAATCCTCAGAGAAGGAAAGCCGTCCACAACCCATGAGGCCACGCCAGCATTCCACCCACATTGTTGACACAAATCCAGAGACAAAACCTGAGGAAGCACCTCAAACTCACCCTTTTTCATATCCCGAAGTGTTATCACGGTCTGTAGATTGGGCGTGCCATACCTATGTCCCCATTCCTAAGCAGAGTTTGTGTTTTCAGACTCTTGTCCCCACAGGCCTGGCCCACACAGCCTCAAGGCTGGGCCCCTAGAGCCAAACTCAGAACTGTGCCTGCCCTCTCCAGGCGATTTCTACCCATTCCATTGGCCACAACCCTATAGATTAGGAGAAACTCCAAAGTCCCGAGGCCATCCCAATATTATAGGCTGCCCAGGACAAACAGGGGCGATCTGACACAAGCTGAGCAACTACATCCCCTCAGATCCGTAGACACGTATCCTCAGGAAAGAGATTGAACCGGACAGGCACCTAGGCCCTAATCATATCCATTGCTTTTGTTTCCAGTCATCTCTCCTCAGAGGCCTGGTTTCCAATACCAGCATATGGGAGATTCCTTAGGCACTCATCAAAACATTTCTCTTCTCTACATAGGAAACGTACTCTTTAGAGCCCATCAAAACCTCCGGTTATGAACATTCCTCAAGGCCCCGGATCAAGCACCCCATTCCAAGGTCTACATGGACACAAATGCACATTATGACCCATCCTCAACTCACCCATTTCAACACACCCGCCTCGGTTGCTCCCCTAGATCCAGCAGATCGAACTTGCCTTGGCGCTATGAACACCTGGAATGGGAGACAGGCTGCCCAGGCATCCATCCTTAGAACCCTGCTCTGGATAACTTCCTTATGGGATGTCCTGGAGCCATCCAACAGGTCTCGACTGTCCCACAGAAGGAATCATTGTGGTTTGGAGCATCTCACAATTCCCATCGTGGGAAAACCTCCATGTCCTCGTGACACCCTCCCCTTCATGAAGGGGCCGTCATGGACAGAAACTCCGACCTAAGCCAACGTCTGTTCCTAGCTCTGTCTTCAGGTATATGTGATCTCGAATCATCTCTGCAGAGGGTGCCTGCCGTCCCCTCACCCCGAAATCTAAGTCTGGCTTGTGTTCTCAGAATTTTTTCCTCACACTCCTGGCCCACAAGCCTTCCAGTTTTGGAATTCTGGAGCCACTATGTGGCACTGTGTCTTCCCTCCAGAAGAAAAACGTTGCCCTTTGGGGCTACCCAGTAACCACAAATGAGTACCATCCTGCACGAAACTCGACTGCACCCCAATGATACAGTCTAGCCTGGGCACTAATTCCCTGTCTGCCACAGCCTGAGCCTGCACCTCCCAATCCACACTCAACAGCTGGCCGAACACTGAGCACATCAGACACACCATGGCCTTAGGTCTTCATCTCTTCCCAACCTCAGTTTTCAGGCTTCGGAACCTAGACCTTAAATACAATCACAGTCCAGGAGTGAAAGTGTTGCAGAAATTAGAACTCCTTCTTCCCCATGGCCAGAAAACTTGTGGTTGCCATATTGTGCAACGTTCAGTGTAGGAGAAACTAGCATGGTACATTAGGCCACGCCCTGACTTGAGGGGCTCCTTGGGCACAAAAACACATTGTGAACTCAGTGTGAGACCTATCCTCAAGGAAGGCCTCTCAGTGTCTGGACCAAGAGCCCACATATAGGGCTTGCCATGTTCTTAGGTCCCAATGTTAACCAGAGGTCTGATTGTCCAGTCGCCTTTCCCCAGGACTCTGCTCTTGAATCCCTCTTTTGGTGGTCCACCAGAGGTAAAAAATAAATAAATAAATAAATAAAATAAAATAAACAAAAAAAACCAGAAAGGCCTCCTCCCTTCCCACACAATGACCCCAAACTCTTGGGATCATGTCAAATCCCCAGAAAGGGAGCCTCATCGATGGCCCATGAGGACACCCTGACATTCCATGGCAATCGGTGACACATTTCCAGAAAAAAAAAAAAAGCATTAGCAAGCACCTCACATTCGCGCTTTGTTCATATCCCGAAGAGTTCTCCTCACGGTCTATAGATCGGGCCGGCCATACCTACATCCCCCAACCTAAGTGGAGTTTGTGTTTTCAGACTTTTGTCCAAATAGCCCTGGACCACACACGCTCCACACTTGGGTCCCTGGAGCCACACCTCAGGACTGTGCTTCCCTTTCAAGGGAATTCTTCCCATTCCATTGGCCACAACCTTGCAAATTAGGAAAAACCTCCAAAGTCACCGAGGCCATCCCAATAGTGTAGGCCGCCCAGGACAAACAGGGGTGATCTCAAACCAGCTGAGCAACTACCTCCACTCAGACAACAGATGTCCCCAGAGAAGAATATTGAACCGGACAGGCCCATAGGCCCTAATCAGATCCATTGCTTTGGTTTTCAGGCATCTCTCCTCAGAGGCCTCGTTTCCAACACCAGCATATTGTGGTTTCCTGAGGCACCAATAATAACAAATCTCATCTCCCCATGGAAAACTTGCTCATTGGAGCTTTGTCATAACCTCTGGGTAGGAGAATCCTTCAGGGCCCTGGTGCCACTGCCCCATACCAAGGTCTCCATGGACTCAAACCAACATTAAGACCATCCTCAGGAAAGTCCATTTCAACTCAGCCCCCTATGTTGCTACCCCAAGCCAGTAGGAGACAATTGGAATGTGAGGCTGGCTGCCCAGGCATCCATACTTAGAATCCTATTCTTGAAAAATATTTTATAAGACTTCGAGGAGCCATCCAAAACATCTTAATTGTCCCACAGAAGGAATCCTTGCGGATTGGAGCATCTCACAACTCCAATAGTGGGAAAACCCCCATGGGCTTATAATGTCCCCCCTTCATGAAGGGGCCAACATGGACAGAAACTCAAACCTGAGCCAAAGTCTGATCCTCGACCTGACTTCAGACGCATTAGATCTCAATTCAGCTCTGCAGAGTGTGCCTGCCATGTCCTTGCCCCGAAACCTAAGCCTAGCTTGTGTTCTCAGACTTCCGTCCTCACTCTCCTGGCCCACAAGCCCTCCAGTTTGGGAATTCCAAAGCCACAATGCAGCACCCTGCCTGCCCTCTAGAAGAAAAACTTTTCCCTATGCTGCTAATAAGAAACCCCAAATGATTTTCTAATGCATGCCACTCGATTGTAAAGCAATTATACAGCCTACCCTGTATACTAATGCCCTGTCTGGCACAGCCTGAGACAAGACATCCCAAACGACACCCAGACGGCTGGCCCCAACCTGGACACATAGGACCCGCTATGGCTGTAGGTCGTCATCTCTTCCCAACCTCGGTTTTCAGGCTTCAGAACCTAGACCTTATCTCCAATCACTGCCCAGGGGTGAACGTGATGCAGAAATTAGAATTCCTCCTTCCCCTTGGCCAGAAACCTTGTGGTTGGCATGTTGTCCAACGTTCAATGTGGGAAAACCTGCATTGTCCGAAAGGCCACGCCAGTGCTTGAGGGCCGCCTAGGGCACAGACATGCATTGTGACCTGCAGTGTGAGTCCCGTATTAAAGTAACGCCTCTCAGTGGCTGGACCAAGATCCTGCATATGGGGCCTGTCATATCCATAGGCCCCCAGGCTTAAGCAGAGGGCGAGTATTCCAGTTGTCAGTACCCACTGCTATGCTCTAGAATCCCTCTACTGGGGGGACACATGAAGCAGAAAACAGGACAATTCCCTTCCCACAGAATGACCCCAAACTCTTGGGGGCTGGACAAACTACCAGAGAGGGAGACTTCTACGACCCATGAGGCAACTCCTACATTAAACGGCCATTGTGGACAAAACATCCAGAGACAAAAGCCTGAGCGACTGCCTCCCTCTCACCCTTCTTTCATATCCAGAGGAGCTCCCCTCATGGACTGTAGATCAGGCCTGCCGTAACCTCGGCCCCAAACCTGAGCTGAGTTAGGGTTTTTGGATGTCTGTCTGCACAGCCATGGCCCACACAGCCTCCAGGCTGGGGTCTCTGGAGCCACACCACAGAACTGTGCCTGCTCTCTCCTAAGAAACTACCCATTCCATTGGCCACAACTCTACAAAATAGTAGAAACCTCAAGGTCCCCAAGGACATCCCACTACCGCAAGCCGCACTGGACAAATAGGGGCATTATGACACAAGCTGAGCAACTACTACCTCCATGCAGACACACAGACAGATATCCGCAGAGACAGAAGTTTGAACCAGACAGGCCCCTAGGCCCTATTATGAACTCTTGCTTTGGTGTCCAGGTATCAATCCTCAGAGGCCTGGGTTCGAAGACCAGCATACGGGGCTTTCCTGAGGCACCAGACAGAAGACCTCTCATCTCCACATGGGAAGCTTCCTTGTTGGAGTTGTGTCAAGCCCTTCGGGTTGGAGAATCCTGCAGAGTCCCTTAGCTACTGCCACATTCCAAGGTCTCCATGGCCACCAACCCACATTATGACTCATCCTCAGCAGAGTCCATTTAAACTCAGCCTTCTGGGTAGCTCACCCAAGAGCCCGCAGATTGAGCGTGCCATGTGTCGACCAGGCAATGGGAAGGTGAGTTGGCGTTTCTCGGCATCCATGCTTAGGCCCCTGCTCTCGAGTCTTTCTGTATGGGGCATCAAGGGACCATCCAATAGTACTTGACAGTCCTGAAGAAGGAAACTTTGAAGTTTGGAGCAGCTCACAACTCCCAGCGTAGGGAAACCTCCCTGGCCTCAAGACTCCCCCAACCCCTTCAGGTAGGGCCGTTATGGACACAAACTCCAGCTTGAGGCAACATCTGATACTCGCCCTGACCTCACCTGCAGGAGATCTCGATTCAGCCTCTGCAGAGTGGGCCTGCCATGCTCTTGGCCCCAAAACTCGTGCTAGCTTGTGTTTTCAGACTTCCATCCTCACAATCCTGGCCCCACCCCTCCAGTTTGGCAATTCTGGAGACACAGTGCAGCACTCTGACTGCCCTCCAGAAGAAAAATGTTGCCCTATAGAGCTAACCAGAAACGCCAAATGAGTAACAACCTGCATGCCACTCGACCATACCCCATTATACAGTCTAGCCTGTGCACTAAAGCCCTGTCTGACACAACCTGAGGGCAGACCTCCAGATCAACACCCAGACAGCTGGCCATACACAGAGCATATCACTCCCACAATGGCTTTAGGCCATCATCTCTACCCAACCTCAGTTTTCACCTTCAGAACCTAGACCTTATCTCCACTCACTGCTCAGGAGTTAACGTGATGCAAGAATCAGAACTTCTCCTTCGCCTTGGCAAGAAACCTAGTGGTTGGCATGTTTTCCAACCTTCAGTGTAGTTGAAACCAGTGTGGCCCATGAGGCCCCGCCCATGTTTATGGGCCACATTGTTCACAAACACACATTGTGACCCTCAGCCTGATCCCAGTCCTCAGGTAATGCCTCTCAGTGGCTCGATGAAGAGACAGCATATTGGGCTTGCCATGCCCCTAAACTTCAAATTTTACCCATAGTTCGGGTTCTCCCTTCACTTTTCCCCAGGGCTCTTCTTTGGAATTCCTCTTTTGGCCCGACACCTTAGGTAACAAACCTGAAAGGAGTCCTCCCATTCCACAGATTGACGAAAAACCATTGGGATCGGGCCAAATCCACAGAGAGGAAGATTCGTCCATGGCCCATGAGGCTTCCCCGACATTCCACGGCCATCGATGATACAAAATCCAGAGACAAAAGCGTAGCAAGCGCCTCAGATTCGCTCTTTCTTCATATCCAGAAGAGTTCTTCTCATGGTTTATAGATCGGGCCTGCCATACCTACGTCGCAAACCTAAGCTGAGTTTGTGTTTTCAGACTTCTGTCCCCAAAGTCCTGGGCCACACACCCTCCAGGCTGGGGCCCCTGGTGTCACACATTAGGACTGTGTCTACCCAATCCATGGGAATTCTGCCCATTCCATTGTCCAAAACAGTAAAATTAGGAGAACCCTCCAAATCCCTGAGGCCATCCCAATAGTGCATATATCCCGGGACAAACAAGGGCGATCTGATACCAGCTGAGCATCTACCTCCACTCATACCATAGATGGATGTCCCCTGAGAAGAAGATTGAACCAGACAGGACCCTAGGCCATAATCGTATACATTGCTTTGGTTTACAGGCATGTCTCCTCAAAAGCCTGGATTCCAATACCAGCATAGGGGTTTTTCCGAGGCACCCATCAGAACAAATCTCGTCTCCACAAGAAAACTTGTGCATTGAGCTATGTCAAAATCTTAGGAGAATACTTCAGGGTCCCGGTCCCACCGCCCCATTTTAAGGCCCTCATGGACACAAACACACATTAGGACCCATCCTCAGGAAAGTCCATTTCAAGTCAGCCACTCCTGTTGCTCACGCAGAGCCATCAGATCTAAACTCTCTTGTTGCTAGGAGACATTTGGAATGCGAGGCCGGCTTCCCAGTCATCCATCCTCGAACGGTGACCTGGAGTCATTCCATATGGGATGTGCTGGAGCTGCCCAACAAGTCTCAATTGTCCCGCAGAAGAAATCCTTGAAGGGGGCATCCCACAACACCCAACGTGGGAAAACCTCCATGGCCTCGAGATTCCGCTCCCTTCATGAAGGGGCCGTCATGCACAGAAACTCCAACCTGAGCCAACGTCTGATCCTCGCCCTGACTTCAGATGCATGAGATATTGGTTCAGATCTACAGTGGTCCCTGCCGTGTTCTCGCCCTGATACACAAGTCTAGCTTGTGTTCTCAGACTTCCGTCCTCACACTCCTGGACACGAAGCCCTCAAGTTTGGCAATTCCGGACCGACAAGGAAGCACTCTGCCTGCCCTCTAAAAAACAAATTTTGCCTAATGAGCTGCCCAGACAACTTATATGAGGATTAATATACATGGCACTCGACTGTACCCAAATTATATAGTCTACCTGGGCACTAATGCACTGTGTGACACAACCTGAGCCCGGACCTCCTGACCAACACCCAGACAGCTGACCGCACACTGAGCACATGAGACCCGCCATGGCCTTAGGTCATCATCTCTTCCCTACCTCACTTTTCAGGCTTCAGAATCTAAACCTTATCTCCAATCACTGCCCAAAGGTGCCTGTGATGCAGAAATCCGAACTCTTCCTTACCGATGGCAAGAAATCTTGTCGTTGGCATGTTGTCCAACGTTCAGTGTAGGAGA
This sequence comes from Mustela nivalis, assembly GCF_964662115.1. NCBI lineage: Eukaryota > Metazoa > Chordata > Mammalia > Carnivora > Mustelidae > Mustela > Mustela nivalis. The sequence goes on from NW_028136516.1 coordinate 2,029,198, forward strand.
AACCAGGATTCACCATGAGGCTCCGCCCATTCTTGTTTGCGAAGTGGGCATAAACACGCATTGTGACCCTCAGCGTGAGTCCTGTCCTCTAGTAAGTCCTCTCAGTCACTCGACCATTAGATGTCATAATGTGCTTGACATGTCCCTAGGCCCAAATTTGTAACCAGATTTATGGTTGTCCAGTCGGCCCTCCCCAGGGCTCTACTCTGGAATCCCTCATTTGGTGGGACACCTGAGGTTAAAAAACAAAACAAGGCAAATCACAACAACAACAAAACGGACTTCTTACATCCCACAAATGACCCCAAAATCTTGCGACGGGGCCAAACCCACAGAGAGTAAGACTCGTCCATTTCCCATGAAGTCACCCGGAAATTTCACGACCATGAGTGACACAATATCCAGAGACAAAAACTTGAGCAAGAGCCTCACACTCACCCTTTTTTCATATCCCGAAGAGTTCTCCTCATGGTCTGTAAATCAATTCTGCCATAGCTATGACCCGAAACATAAGCCGCATTTGAGTTTTCAGAAAACGGTCCAAACAGCTCTGCCTACACACCCTACAGGCTCAGGCCCCTGGAGCCAAACCTGAGGACTGTACTTGCCCTCTCCAAGGGAATTGTATGTGCCCATTCCAATGGCCACAACCTACTAATAGGGTAAACCTCCAAACTGCCTGAGGCCATCCCAATAGTGGTGGCTCTCCAGGACAAACAGGAGCAATCTGAGCCCATCTGAGCACCTACATGCACTCAGATGCAAAGACTGATGTCCCCAGAGGTAAAAAGGTACGAACAGGCCCTAGGCACTATTTGGATTCATTGTTGTGGTATCCAGTCATCTCTCCTCAGAAGCCTGGATTTCAATACCAGCATATGGCTGTTTCCTGACTCATCCGTCAGAACAAATCTCATCGACATATGGGAAACTTGCACGTTGGAGCTGTGTCAAAGCCTCTGTTTGGAAAAACCCTTCGGGGCCCCAGTGCCACCGCTTCATTCCAACGTCTCCATAGACACAAAAACATATTAGGATCCATCCACAGGAGAGTCCATTTCAACTGAGTTCCAGATTGCTCCCCCAGATCAAGCAGATCTAACCTGTCTTGTTGCTAGGACACAATTGGAATGCAAGTTGGGCTACCCAGGCATCAATCCTTAGAACCCTGCTTGGAATCGTTGGCATGGAGCCAACCAACATGTCTCAATTTTCCTGCATAAGAAATTTTGCAGTTTGGAACTTCTCACAACTAACATCGTGGGAAAACCCCCACGACATCATGACCCCGCCCATCATGAAGTGGCCATCAGGGACAGAAACACCAACTTGAGCGATCTTCTGATCCTCGCCCTGACTTCAGAAGCACGAGATCTCGATTCAGGTCTGTAGATTGTTCCTGCCTTGTCCTCACCCAGAAACCTAAGCCTAGCTTGTGTTCTCAGATTTCGGTCCTCAGACTACTGGCCCACAAGCCTCCACTTTGAAAACCAGAACTATAATGCAGCACTCTGCCATCCTTCAGGAAGAAAAATATTGCCCTCTGGTGCTACCCGAAACCCAAATGAGAGTCACCCGCACGCCATTCGACTGTACCCCAAATATATAGGCTGACCTGGGCCCTATTGCCCTTTTTGACACAGCCTGAGCCTGGATTACCTGGCCCCACACAGAAAGCTGGCCGCTCACTCAGCACATCGGACCCGCCATGGTCTTAGGTCGTCATCTCTTCCCTACCTCGGTTGTCAAGTTTCAGAACCTAGACCTTATCTCAAATCACTGCCCAGGCTTGAAAGTGATGCAGATCACAACTCCTTTCCCGTGGCAAGAAACCATGTAGTCGGTATGTTGTCCAACGTTCAGTGTAGTTGAAACCAGTGTGGCCCATGAGGCCCCGCCCATGTTTATGGGCCACATTGGTCACAAACACACATTGTGACCCTCAGCCTGATCCCAGTCCTCAGGTAAGGCCTCTCAGTGGCTGGATGAAGAGACAGCATTTTGGGCTTGCCATGCCCCTAGGCCACAAATTTTAGCCATAGTTCGGGTTGTACCTTTGCTTTTTCCCAGGGCTCTTCTTTGGAATTCCTCTTTTGGCGGGACACCTGAGGTAACAGCCCTGAAATGAGTCCTCCCATTCCACAGATTGACGAAAAACAATTGGGATCGGGCCAAATCAACAGAGAGGAAGATTCGTCCATGGCCCATGAGGCTTCCCCGACATTCCACGGCCATCGCTGATACAAAATCCAGAGACAAAAGCCTGAGCAAGCGCCTCAGACTCGCTCTTTCTTCATATCCAGAAGAGTTCTTCTCATGGTTTATAGATCGGGCCTGCCATACCTACGTCCCCAAATCTAACTGAGTTTGTGTTTTCAGACTTCTGTCCTCAAAATCCTGGGCCACAAACCATCCAGGCTAGGGCCCATGGAGTCACACATTAGGACTGTGCCTACCCAATCCATGGGAATTCTGCCCATTCCATTGTCCAAAACCATAAAATTAGGAGAACCCTCCAAATCCCTGAGGAAATCCCAATAGTGCAGGTCGCCCGGGACAAACAAGGACGGTCTGATAGCAGCTGTGCATCTACCTCCACTCATACCATAGCTGGATGTCCCCTGAGAAGAAGATTGAACCAGAAAGGACCCTAGGCCATAATCGGATACATTGCTTTGGATTACAGGCATGTCTCCTCAAAAGCCTGGATTCCAATACCAGCATAGAGGTTTTCCTGAGGCACCCATCAAAACAAATCTCGTCTCCACAAGGAACCTTGTGCATCGAGCTATGTCAAAAGCTTAGGAGAATACTTCAGGGTCCCGGTGCCACCGCCCCATTTTAAGGCCCTCATGGGCACAAACACACATTAGGACCCATCCTCAGGAAAGTCCATTTCAAGTCAGCCACCCCGGTTTCTCCCGCAGAGCCATCAGATCTACACTGTCTTGTTGCTAGGAGACAATTGGAATGCCAGGCGGGCTTCCCAGGCATCCATCCTCGAACGGTGCTCTGGAGTCATTCCATATGGGATGTGCTGGAGCTGCCCAACAAGTCTCAATTGTCCCACAGAAGGAATCCTTGAAGGGGGCATCCCACAACTCCCAACGTGGGAAAACCTCCATGGCCTCGAGTTTCCGCTCCCTTCATGAAGGGGCCGTCATGCACAGAAACTACAACCTGAGCCAACGTCTGATCCTCGCCCTGACTTCAGATGCATGAGATATAGGTTCTGATCTACAGGGGTACCTGCCGTGCCCTGGCCCTGAAACCCAAGTCTAGCTTTTGTTCTCAGACTTCCGTCATCACACTCCAGGCCCCGAAGCCCGGAAGTTTCGCAATTCCAGACCCACAATGCAGCACTCTGCCTGCCCTCTAGAAGAAAAATTTGGCCTAATGAGCTGCCCAGGCACCTTATATGAGGATAGATCTACATGGCACTCGACTGTACCCAAAGTATATAGTCTAACCTGGGCACTAATGCACTGTCTGACACAACCTGAGCTCGGACCTCCTGACCAACACCCAGACAGCTGACCGCACACTGAGCACATCAGAACCGCCATGGCATTAGGTCATCATCTCTTCCTAACTGCGGTTTTTCAGGCTTCATAACCTAGACCTTATCTCCAACCACTGCCCAGGGGTGCCTGTGATGCAGAAATCAGAACTCGTCCTTACCCATGGCAAGAAACCTTGTGGTTGGCATGTTGTCCAACGTTCAGTGTAGGAGAAACCAGCATTCACCCGGAGGCCCCGCCAATTCTTGAGTGCGAAGAGGGCATAAACACGCATTGTGACCCTCAGCGTGAGTCCTGTGCTCTAGTAAGTCCTCTCAGTGGCTCGACCATTAGATGTCATAATAGGCTTGACATGTCCCTAGGCCCGAATTTTTAACCAAATTTCTGGTTGTCCGGTCGGCCCTCCCCAGGGCTCTACTCTGGAATACCTCATTTGGTGAGACACCTGAGGTTAAAAAACAAAACAAAGCAAATCAACAACAACAACAAAACGGACTTCTTCCATCCACAGAATGACCCAAAACTCTTGGGACGGGGCTAAACCCCAGAGAGTAAGACTCGTCCATTTCCCATGAAGTCACCCGGAAATTTCACGACCATGAGTGACACGATATCCAGAGACAAAAACTTGAGCACGAGCCTCACACTCGCCCTTTTTTCATATCCTGCAGAGTTCTCCTCATGGTCTGTAGATCAATCCTGCCATACCTATGACCGGAAATATAAGCCGCGTTTGTGTTTTCAGACAACTGTCCAAACAGCTCTGGCCTACACACCCTACAGGCTCAGGCCCCTGGAGCCAAACCTGAGGACTGTACTTGCCCTCTCCAAGGGAATTGTATGTGCCCATTCCAATGGCCACAACCCTACTAATAGGATAAACCTCCAAACTGCCTGAGGCCATCCCAATAGTGGTGGCTTCCAAGGACAAACAGGGGCAATCTGAGCTCATCTGAGCACCTACCTGCACTCAGACGCATAGACTGATGTCCCCAGAGGTAAAAAGGAACGAACAGGCCCCTAGGCACTAAACGGATCCATTGCTGTGGTATCCAGTCATCTCTCCTCAGAGGCCTGGATTTCAATACCAGCCAATGGCTGTTTCTTGACTCACCCATCAGAAAACATCTCATCTACATATGGGAAACTTGCACGTTGGAGCTGTGTCAAAGCCTCTGTTTGCAAAAACCCTTCAGGACCCCAGTGCCACCGCTACATTCCAAGGTCTCCATAGACACAAAAAGACATTAGGACCCATCCACAGGAGAGTCCATTTCAACTCAGCCTCCTGGGTTGCTCCCCCAGATCCAGCAGATCTAACCTGTCTTGTTGCTAGGACACAATTGGAATGCGAGGTGGGCTACCCAGCCCTCCATCATTAGAACCCTGCTTGGAATCGTTGCCCTGGAGCCAACCAACAGGTCTCAATTGTCCTGCAGAAGAATCTTTGCAGTTTGGAGCTTCTCACAACTAACATCGTGGGAAAACCCCCATGGCCTCGTGACCCCCCCGCCCCTTCATGAAGGGCCATCAGGGACAGAAACACCAACCTGAGCGATCTTCTGATCCTCGCCCTGACATCATAAGCACGAGATCTCGATTCAGGTCTGTAGATTGTTCCTGCCTTGTCCTCACCCAGAAACCTAAGCCTAGCTTGTTCTCAGATTTCCTCCTCAGACTACTGGCCCACAAGCCTCCAGTTTGAAAACCAGAACTATAATGCAGCACTCTTCCTGCCCTCAGGAAGAAAAACATTGCCCTCTGGGGCTACCCAGAAACTCCAAATGAGGATCAACCTGCACGCCATTCGACTGTACCCCAAATATAAAGGCTGACCTGGGCCCTATTGCCCTTTTTGACACAGCCTGAGCCTGGATTACCTGGCCCCACACAGAAAGCTGGCCGCTCACTGAGCACATCGGACCCGCCATGGTCTTAGGTCGTCATCTCATCCCAACCTCGGTTGTCAAGTTTCAGAACCTAGACCTTATCTCCAATCACTGCCCAGGCTTGAAAGTGATGCAGAAATCACAACTCCTTCCCCGTGGCAAGAAACCATGTGGTTGGCATGTTGTCCAACGTTCAGTGTAGTTGAAACCAGTGTGGCCCATGAGGCCCCGCTCATGTTTGCGGGCCACATTGGTCAAAACCACACATTGTGACCCTCACCCTGATCCCAGTCCTCAATAAGGCCTCTCAGTGGCTGGATGAAGAGATAGCATATTGGGATTGCCATGCCCCTAGGCCCCAAATTTTACCCATAGTTCGGGTTCTCCCTTCACTTTTCCCCAGGGCTCTTCTTTGGTATTCCTCTTTTGGCGGGACACCTGAGGTAACAGCCCTGAAAGGAGTCCTCCCATTTTACAGATTGACGAAAAACAATTGGGATCGGGACAAATCCACAGAGAGGAAGATTCGTCCATGGCCCATGAGGCCGCCCCGACATTCCACGGCCATCTCTGATACAAAATCCAGAGACAAAAGCCTGAGCAAGCGCCTCAGACTTGCTCTTTCTTCATATCCGGAAGAGTTCTTCTCATGGTTTATAGATCGGGCCTGCCATACCTACGTCCCCAAACATAAGCTTAGTTTGTGTTTTCAGACTTCTGTCCTCAAAGTCCTGGGCCACACAACTTCCAGGCTGGGGCCCCTGGTGTCACACATTAGGACTGTGCCTACCCAATCCATGGGAATTCTGCCCATGCCATTGTCCAAAACAGTAAAATTTGGAGAACCCTACAAATCCCTGAGGCCATCCCAATAGTGCAGGTCGCCCGGGACAAACAAGGGCGGTCTGATACCAGCTGAGCATCTACCTCCACTCATACCATAGATGGATGTCCCCTGAGAAGAAGATTGAACCAGACAGGACCCTAGGCCATAATCGGATACATTGCTTTGGATTACAGGCATGTCTCCTCAAAAGCCTGGATTCCAATACCAGCATAGAGGTTTTCCTGAGGCACCCATCGGAACAAATCTCGTCTCCACAAGGAACCTTGTGCATAGAGCTATGTGAAAAGCTTAGGAGAATACTTCAGGGTCCCGGTGCCACCGCCCCATTTTAAGGCCCTCATGGACACAAACACACATTAGGACCCATCCTCAGGAAAGTCCATTTCAAGTCAGCCACCCCGGTTGCTCCAGCAGAGACATCAGATCTAAACTGTCGTGTTGCTAGGAGACAATTGGAATGCGAGGCGGGCTTCCCAGGCATCCATCCTCGAACGGTGCTCTGGAGTCATTCCATATGGGATGTGCTGGAGCTGCCCAACAAGTCTCAATTGTCCCACAGAAGGAATCCTTGAAGGGGGCATCCCACAACTCCCAACGTGGGAAAACCTCCATGGCCTCGAGATTCCGCTCCCTTCATGAAGGGGCCGTCATGCACAGAAACTACAACCTGAGCCAACGTCTGATCCTCGCCCTGACTTCAGATGCATGAGATATAGGTTCAGATCTACAGGGGTACCTGCCGTGCCCTGGCCCTGAAACCCAAGTCTAGCTTGTGTTCTCAGACTTCCGTCCTCACACTCCAGGCCCCGAAGCCCGGAAGTTTCACAATTCCAGACCCACAATGCAGCACTCTGCCTGCCCTCTAGAAAAAAAATTTGGCCTAATGAGCTACCCAGGCACCTTATATGAGGATAAATCTACATGTCACTCGACTGTACCCAAAGTATATAGTCTTACCTGGGCACTAATGCACTGTCTGACACAACCTGAGCTCGGACCTCCTGACCAACACCCAGACAGCTGACCGCACACTGAGCACATCAGAACCGCCATGGCCTTAGGTCATCATCTCTTCCCAACTGCGGTTTTTCAGGCTTCAGAACCTAGACCTTATCTCCAACCACTGCCCAGGGGTGCCTGTGATGCAGAAATCAGAACTCGTCCTTACCCATGGCAAGAAACCTTGTGGTTGGCATGTTGTCCAACGTTCAGTGTAGGAGAAACCAGCATTCACCCGGAGGCTCGCCAATTCGTGAGTGCGAAGAGGGCATAAACACGCATTGTGACCCTCAGCGTGAGTCCTGTGCTCTAGTAAGTCCTCTCAGTGGCTCGACCATTAGATGTCATAATGGGCTTGACATGTCCCTAGGCCCCAATTTTTAACCAGATTTCTGGTTGTCTGGTCGGCCCTCCCCAGGGCTCTACTCTGGAATACCTCATTTGGTGAGTCACCTGAGGTTAAAAAACATAACAAAGCAAATCAACAACAACAAAAAAACGGACTTCATCCATCCCCAGAATGACCCAAAACTCTTGGGACGGGTCAAAACTTCAGAGAGTAAGACTCGTCCATTTTCCACGAAGTCACCCGAAAATTTCACGACCATGAGTGACACGATATCCAGAGACAAAAACTTGAGCACGAGCCTCACACTCGCCCTTTTTTCATATCCTGAAGAGTTCTCCTCATGGTCTGTAGATCAATCCTGCCATACCTATGACCCGAAACATAAGCCGCGTTTGTGTTTTCAGACAACTGTCCAAACAGCTCTGGCCTACACACCCTACAGGCCAGGCCCCTGGAGCCAAACCTGAGGACTGTACTTGCCCTCTCCAAGGGAATTGTATGTGCCCATTCCAATGGCCACAACCCTACTAATAGGATAAACCTCCAAACTGCCTGAGGCCATCCCAATAGTGGTGGCTTCCCAGGACAAACAGGGGCAATCTGAGCTCATCTGAGCACCTACCTGCACTCAGACGCATAGACTGATGTCCCCAGAGGTAAAAAGGAACGAACAGGCCCCTAGGCACTAAACGGATCCATTGCTGTGGTATCCAGTCATCTCTCCTCAGAGGCCTGGATTTCAATACCAGCGTATGGCTGTTTCTTGACTCACCCATCAGAAAACATCTCATCTACATATGGGAAACTTGCACGTTGGAGCTGTGTCAAAGCCTCTGTTTGGAAAAACCCTTCAGGACCCCAGTGGCACTGCTACATTCCAAGGTCTCCATAGACACAAAAAGACATTAGGACCCATCCACAGGAGAGTCCATTTCAACTCAGCCTCCTGGGTTGCTCCCCCAGATCCAGCAGATCTAACCTGTCTTGTTGCTAGGACACAATTGGAATGCGAGGTGGGCTACCCAGCCCTCCATCATTAGAACCCTGCTTGGAATCGTTGCCCTGGAGCCAACCAACAGGTCTCAATTGTCCTGCAGAAGAATCTTTGCAGTTTGGAGCTTCTCACAACTAACATTGTGGGAAAACCCCCACGGCCTCGTGACCCCCCCGCCCCTTCATGAAGGGCCATCAGGGACAGAAACACCAACCTGAGCGATCTTCTGATCCTCGCCCTGACATCATAAGCACGAGATCTCGATTCAGGTCTGTACATTGTTCCTGCCTTGTCCTCACCCAGAAACCTAAGCCTAGCTTGTTCTCAGATTTCCTTCCTCAGACTACTGGCCCACAAGCCTCCAGTTTGAAAACCTGAACTATAATGCAGCACTCTTCCTGCCCTCAGGAAGAAAAACATTGCCCTCTGGGGCTACCCAGAAACTCCAAATGAGGATCAACCTGCACGCCATTCGACTGTACCCCAAATATATAGGCTGACCTGGGCCCTATTGCCCTTTTTGACACAGCCTGAGCCTGGATTACCTGGCCCCACACAGAAAGCTGGCCGCTCACTGAGCACATCGGACCCGCCATGGTCTTAGGTCGTCATCTCTTCCCAACCTCGGTTGTCAAGTTTCAGAACCTAGACCTTATCTCCAATCACTGCCCAGGCTTGAAAGTGATGCAGAAATCACAACTCCTTCCCCGTGGCAAGAAACCATGTGGTTGGCATGTTGTCCAACGTTCAGTGTAGTTGAAACCAGTGTGGCCCATGAGGCCCCGCTCATGTTTGCGGGCCACATTGGTCAAAACCACACATTGTGACCCTCACCCTGATCCCAGTCCTCAATAAGGCCTCTCAGTGGCTGGATGAAGAGATAGCATATTGGGCTTGCCATGCCCCTAGGCCCCAAATTTTACCCATAGTTCGGGTTCTCCCTTCACTTTTCCCCAGGGCTCTTCTTTGGTATTCCTCTTTTGGCGGGACACCTGAGGTAACAGCCCTGAAAGGAGTCCTCCCATTCCACAGATTGACGAAAAACAATTGGGATCGGGACAAATCCACAGAGAGGAAGATTCGTCCATGGCCCATGAGGCCGCCCCGACATTCCACGGCCATCTCTGATACAAAATCCAGAGACAAAAGCCTGAGCAAGCGCCTCAGACTCGCTCTTTCTTCGTATCCGGAAGAGTTTTTCTCATGGTTTATAGATCGGGCCTGCCATACCTACGTCCCCAATCATAAGCTTAGTTTGTGTTTTCAGACTTCTGTCCTCAAAGTCCTGGGCCACACAACTTCCAGGCTGGGGCCCCTGGTGTCACACATTAAGACTGTGTCTACCCAATCCATGGAAATTCTGCCCATGCCATTGTCCAAAACAGTAAAATTAGGAGAACCCTCCAAATCCCTGAGGAAATCCCAATAGTGCAGGTCGCCCGGGACAAACAAGGGCGGTCTGATAGCAGCTGAGCATCTACCTCCACTCATACAATAGATGGATGTCCCCTGAGAAGAAGATTGAACCAGACAGGACCCTAGGCCATAATCGGATACATTGCTTTGGATTACAGGCATGTCTCCTCAAAAGCCCGGATTCCAATACCAGCATAGAGGTTTTCCTGAGGCACCCATCGGAACAAATCTCGTCTCCACAAGGAACCTTGTGCATAGAGCTATGTGAAAAGCTTAGGAGAATACTTCAGGGTCCCGGTGCCACCGCCCCATTTTAAGGCCCTCATGGACACAAACACACATTAGGACCCATCCTCAGGAAAGTCCATTTCAAGTCAGCCACACCGATTGCTCCAGCAGAGACATCAGATCTAAACTGTCGTGTTGCTAGGAGACAATTGGAATGCGAGGCGGGCTTCCCAGGCATCCATCCTCGAACGGTGCTCTGGAGTCATTCCATATGGGATGTGCTGGAGCTGCCCAACAAGTCTCAATTGTCCCACAGAAGGAATCCTTGAAGGGGGCATCCCACAACTCCCAACGTGGGAAAACCTCCATGGCCTCGAGATTCCGCTCCCTTCATGAAGGGGCCGTCATGCACAGAAACTACAACCTGAGCCAACGTCTGATCCTCGCCCTGACTTCAGATGCATGAGATATAGGTTCTGATCTACAGGGGTACCTGCCGTGCCCTGGCCCTAAAACCCAAGTCTTGCTTGTGTTCTCAGACTTCCGTCCTCACACTCCAGGACGCGAAGCCCAGAAGTTTCACAATTCCAGACCCACAATGCAGCACTCTGCCTGCCCTCTAGAAAAAAAATTTGGCCTAATGAGCTGCCCAGGCACCTTATATGAGGATAAATCTACATGGCACTCGACTGTACCCAAAGTATATAGTCTTACCTGGGCACTAATGCACTGTCTGACACAACCTGAGCTCGGACCTCCTGACCAACACCCAGACAGCTGACCGCACACTGAGCACATCAGAACCGCCATGGCCTTAGGTCATCATCTCTTCCCAACTGCGGTTTTTCAGGCTTCAGAACCTAGACCTTATCTCCAACCACTGCCCAGGGGTGCCTGTGATGCAGAAATCAGAACTCGTCCTTACCCATGGCAAGAAACCTTGTGGTTGGCATGTTGTCCAACGTTCAGTGTAGGAGAAACCAGCATTCACCCGGAGGCCCCGCCAATTCTTGAGTGCGAAGAGGGCATAAACACGCATTGTGACCCTCAGCGTGAGTCCTGTGCTCTAGTAAGTCCTCTCAGTGGCTCGACCATTAGATGTCATAATGGGCTTGACATGTCCCTAGGCCCCAATTTTTAACCAGATTTCTGGTTGTCCGGTCGGCCCTCCCCAGGGCTCTACTCTGGAATACCTCATTTGGTGAGACACCGGAGGTTAAAAAACATAACAAAGCAAATCAACAACAACAACAAAACGGACTTCTTCCATCCCCAGAATGACCCAAAACTCTTGGGACGGGTCAAAACTTCAGAGAGTAAGACTCGTCCATTTCCCATGAAGTCACCCGGAAATTTCACGACCATGAGTGACACGATATCCAGAGACAAAAACTTGAGCACGAGCCTCACACTCGCCCTTTTTTCATATCCTGAAGAGTTCTCCTCATGGTCTGTAGATCAATCCTGCCATACCTATGACCCGAAACATAAGCCGCGTTTGTGTTTTCAGACAACTGTCCAAATTCTCTGGCCTACACACCCTACAGGCTCAGGCCCCTGGAGCCAAACCTGAGGACTGTACTTCCCCTCTCCAAGGGAATTGTATGTGCCCATTCCAATGGCCACAACCCTACTAATAGGATAAACCTCCAAACTGCCTGAGACCATCCCAATAGTGGTGGCTTCCCAGGACAAACAGGGGCAATCTGAGCTCATCTGAGCACCTACCTGCACTCAGACGCATAGACTGATGTCCCCAGAGGTAAAAAGGAACGAACAGGCCCCTAGGCACTAAACGGATCCATTGCTGTGGTATCCAGTCATCTCTCCTCAGAGGCCTGGATTTCAATACCAGCGTATGGCTGTTTCTTGACTCACCCATCAGAAAACATCTCATCTACATATGGGAAACTTGCACGTTGGAGCTGAGTCAAAGCCTCTGTTTGGAAAAACCATTCAGGACCCCCGTGCCACCGCTACATTCCAAGGTCTCCATAGACACAAAAAGACATTAGGACCCATCCACAGGAGAGTCCATTTCAACTCAGCCTCCTGGGTTGCTCCCCCAGATCCAGCAGATCTAACCTGTCTTGTTGCTAGGACACAATTGGAATGCGAGGTGGGCTACCCAGCCCTCCATCATTAGAACCCTGCTTGGAATCGTTGCCCTGGAGCCAACCAACATGACTCAATTGTCCTGCAGAAGAATCTTTGCAGTTTGGAGCTTCTCACAACTAACATCGTGGGAAAACCCCCACGGCCTCGTGACCCCCCCGCCCCTTCATGAAGGGCCATCAGGGACAGAAACACCAACCTGAGCGATCTTCTGATCCTTGCCCTGACATCATAAGCACGAGATCTCGATTCAGGTCTGTAGATTGTTCCTGCCTTGTCCTCACCCAGAAACCTAAGCCTAGCTTGTTCTCAGATTTCCTTCCTCAGACTACTGGCCCACAAGCCTCCAGTTTGAAACCCAGAACTATAATGCAGCACTCTTCCTGCCCTCAGGAAGAAAAAAATTGCCCTCTGGGGCTACCCAGAAACTCCAAATGAGGATCAACCTGCACGCCATTCGACTGTGCCCCAAATATATAGGCTGACCTGGGCACTATTGCCCTTTTTGACACAGCCTGAGCCTGGATTACCTGGCCCCACACAGAAAGCTGGCCGCTCACTGAGCACATCGGAACCGCCATGGTCTTAGGTCGTCATCTCTTCACAACCTCGGTTGTCAAGTTTCAGAACCTAGACCTTATCTCCAATCACTGCCCAGGCTTGAAAGTGATGCAGAAATCACAACTCCTTCCCCGTGGCAAGAAACCATGTGGTTGGCATGTTGTCCAACGTTCAGTGTAGTTGAAACCAGTGTGGCCCATGAGGCCCCGCTCATGTTTGCGGGCCACATTGGTCAAAACCACACATTGTGACCCTCACCCTGATCCCAGTCCTCAATAAGGCCTCTCAGTGGCTGGATGAAGAGATAGCATATGGGGCTTGCCATGCCCCTAGGCCCCAAATGGAACCTTGTGCATAGAGCTATGTCAAAAGCTTAGGAGAATACTTCAGGTCCCGGTGCCACCGCCCCATTTTAAGGCCCTCATGGACACTAACACACATTAGGACCCATCCTCAGGAAAGTCCATTTCAAGTCAGCCACCCCTGTTGCTCCAGCAGAGACATCAGATCTAAACTGTCGTGTTGCTAGGAGACAATTGGAATGCGAGGCGGGCTTCCCAGGCATCCATCCTCGAACGGTGCTCTGGAGTCATTCCATATGGGATGTGCTGGAGCTGCCCAACAAGTCTCAATTGTCCCACAGAAGGAATCCTTGAGGGGGGCATCCCACAACTTTCAACGTGGGAAAACCTCCATGGCCTCGAGATTCCGCTCCCTTCATGAAGGGGCCGTCATGCACAGAAACTACAACCTGAGCCAACGGCTGATCCTCGCCCTGACTTCAGATGCATGAGATATAGGTTCAGATCTACAGGGGTACCTGCCGTGCCCTGGCCCTGAAACCCAAGTCTAGCTTGTGTTCTCAGACTTCCGTCCTCACACTCCAGGACCCGAAGCCCAGAAGTTTCGCAATTCCAGACCCACCATGCAGCACTCTGCCTGCCCTCTAGAAAAAAAATTTGGCCTAATGAGCTGCCCAGGCACCTTATATGAGGATAAATCTACATGTCACTCGACTGTACCCAAAGTATATAGTCTTACCTGGGCACTAATGCACTGTCTGACACAACCTGAGCTCGGACCTCCTGACCAACACCCAGACAGCTGACCGCACACTGAGCACATCAGAACCGCCATGGCCTTAGGTCATCATCTCGTCCTAACTGCGGTTTTTCAGGCTTCAGAACCTAGACCTTATCTCCAACCACTGCCCAGGGGTGCCTGTGATGTAGAAATCAGAACTCGTCCTTACCCATGGCAAGAAACCTTGTGGTTGGCATGTTGTCCAACGTTCAGTGTAGGAGAAACCAGCATTCACCCGGAGGCCCCGCCAATTCTTGAGTGCGAAGAGGGCATAAACACGCATTGTGACCCTCAGCGTGAGTCCTGTGCTCTAGTAAGTCCTCTCAGTGGCTCGACCATTAGATGTCATAATGGGCTTGACATGTCCCTAGGCCCCAATTTTTAACCAGATTTCTGGTTGTCCGGTCGGCCCTCCCCAGGGCTCTACTCTGGAATACTGAGGTTAAAAAACAAAACAAAGCAAATCAACAACAACAACAAAACGGACTTCTTCCATCCCCAGAATGACCCAAATCTCTTGGGACGGGGCAATACCCCAGAGAGTAAGACTCGTCCATTTCCCATGAAGTCACCCGGATATTTCACGACCATGAGTGACACGATATCCAGAGACAAAAACTTGAGCACGAGCCTCACACTCGCCCTTTTTTCATATCCTGAAGAGTTCTCCTCATGGTCTGTAGATCAATGGGGCCATACCTATGACCCGAAACATAAGCCGCATTTGTGTTTTCAGACAACTGTCCAAACAGCTCTGGCCTACACACCCTACAGGCTCAGGCCCCTGGAGCCAAACCTGAGGACTGTACTTGCCCTCTCCAAGGGAATTGTATGTGCCCATTCCAATGGCCACAACCCTACTAATAGGATAAACCTCCAAACTGCCTGAGGCCATCCCAATAGTGGTGGCTTCCCAGGACAAACAGGGGCAATCTGAGCTCATCTGAGCACCTACCTGCACTCAGACGCATAGACTGATGTCCCCAGAGGTAAAAAGGAACGAACTGGCCCCTAGGCACTAAACGGATCCATTGCTGTGGTATCCAGTCATCTCTCCTCAGAGGCCTGGATTTCAATACCAGCGTATGGCTGTTTCTTGACTCACCCATCAGAAAACATCTCATCTACATATGGGAAACTTGCACGTTGGAGCTGAGTCAAAGCCTCTGTTTGGAAAAACCCTTCAGGACCCCCGTGCCACCGCTACATTCCAAGGTCTCCATAGACACAAAAAGACATTAGGACCCATCCACAGGAGAGTCCATTTCAACTCAGCCTCCTGGGTTGCTCCCCCAGATCCAGCAGATCTAACCTGTCTTGTTGCTAGGACACAATTGGAATGCGAGGTGGGCTACCCAGCCCTCCATCCTTAGAACCCTGCTTGGAATCGTTGCCCTGGAGCCAACCAACAGGTCTCAATTGTCCTGCAGAAGAATCTTTGCAGTTTGGAGCTTCTCACAACTAACATTGTGGGAAAACCCCCACGGCCTCGTGACCCCCCCGCCCCTTCATGAAGGGCCATCAGGGACAGAAACACCAACCTGAGCGATCTTCTGATCCTCGCCCTGACATCATAAGCACGAGATCTCGATTCAGGTCTGTACATTGTTCCTGCCTTGTCCTCACCCAGAAACCTAAGCCTAGCTTGTTCTCAGATTTCCTTCCTCAGACTACTGGCCCACAAGCCTCCAGTTTGAAAACCTGAACTATAATGCAGCACTCTTCCTGCCCTCAGGAAGAAAAACATTGCCCTCTGGGGCTACCCAGAAACTCCAAATGAGGATCAACCTGCACGCCATTCGACTGTACCCCAAATATATAGGCTGACCTGGGCCCTATTGCCCTTTTTGACACAGCCTGAGCCTGGATTACCTGGCCCCACACAGAAAGCTGGCCGCTCACTGAGCACATCGGACCCGCCATGGTCTTAGGTCGTCATCTCTTCCCAACCTCGGTTGTCAAGTTTCAGAACCTAGACCTTATCTCCAATCACTGCCCAGGCTTGAAAGTGATGCAGAAATCACAACTCCTTCCCCGTGGCAAGAAACCATGTGGTTGGCATGTTGTCCAACGTTCAGTGTAGTTGAAACCAGTGTGGCCCATGAGGCCCCGCTCATGTTTGCGGGCCACATTGGTCAAAACCACACATTGTGACCCTCACCCTGATCCCAGTCCTCAATAAGGCCTCTCAGTGGCTGGATGAAGAGATAGCATATTGGGCTTGCCATGCCCCTAGGCCCCAAATTTTACCCATAGTTCGGGTTCTCCCTTCACTTTTCCCCAGGGCTCTTCTTTGGTATTCCTCTTTTGGCGGGACACCTGAGGTAACAGCCCTGAAAGGAGTCCTCCCATTCCACAGATTGACGAAAAACAATTGGGATCGGGACAAATCCACAGAGAGGAAGATTCGTCCATGGCCCATGAGGCCGCCCCGACATTCCACGGCCATCTCTGATACAAAATCCAGAGACAAAAGCCTGAGCAAGCGCCTCAGACTCGCTCTTTCTTCATATCCGGAAGAGTTTTTCTCATGGTTTATAGATCGGGCCTGCCATACCTACGTCCCCAAACATAAGCTTAGTTTGTGTTTTCAGACTTCTGTCCTCAAAGTCCTGGGCCACACAACTTCCAGGCTGGGGCCCCTGGTGTCACACATTAAGACTGTGTCTACCCAATCCATGGAAATTCTGCCCATGCCATTGTCCAAAACAGTAAAATTAGGAGAACCCTCCAAATCCCTGAGGAAATCCCAATAGTGCAGGTCGCCCGGGACAAACAAGGGCGGTCTGATAGCAGCTGAGCATCTACCTCCACTCATACAATAGATGGATGTCCCCTGAGAAGAAGATTGAACCAGACAGGACCCTAGGCCATAATCGGATACATTGCTTTGGATTACAGGCATGTCTCCTCAAAAGCCCGGATTCCAATACCAGCATAGAGGTTTTCCTGAGGCACCCATCGGAACAAATCTCGTCTCCACAAGGAACCTTGTGCATAGAGCTATGTGAAAAGCTTAGGAGAATACTTCAGGGTCCCGGTGCCACCGCCCCATTTTAAGGCCCTCATGGACACAAACACACATTAGGACCCATCCTCAGGAAAGTCCATTTCAAGTCAGCCACACCGATTGCTCCAGCAGAGACATCAGATCTAAACTGTCGTGTTGCTAGGAGACAATTGGAATGCGAGGCGGGCTTCCCAGGCATCCATCCTCGAACGGTGCTCTGGAGTCATTCCATATGGGATGTGCTGGAGCTGCCCAACAAGTCTCAATTGTCCCACAGAAGGAATCCTTGAAGGGGGCATCCCACAACTCCCAACGTGGGAAAACCTCCATGGCCTCGAGATTCCGCTCCCTTCATGAAGGGGCCGTCATGCACAGAAACTACAACCTGAGCCAACGTCTGATCCTCGCCCTGACTTCAGATGCATGAGATATAGGTTCTGATCTACAGGGGTACCTGCCGTGCCCTGGCCCTAAAACCCAAGTCTTGCTTGTGTTCTCAGACTTCCGTCCTCACACTCCAGGACGCGAAGCCCAGAAGTTTCACAATTCCAGACCCACAATGCAGCACTCTGCCTGCCCTCTAGAAAAAAAATTTGGCCTAATGAGCTGCCCAGGCACCTTATATGAGGATAAATCTACATGGCACTCGACTGTACCCAAAGTATATAGTCTTACCTGGGCACTAATGCACTGTCTGACACAACCTGAGCTCGGACCTCCTGACCAACACCCAGACAGCTGACCGCACACTGAGCACATCAGAACCGCCATGGCCTTAGGTCATCATCTCTTCCCAACTGCGGTTTTTCAGGCTTCAGAACCTAGACCTTATCTCCAACCACTGCCCAGGGGTGCCTGTGATGCAGAAATCAGAACTCGTCCTTACCCATGGCAAGAAACCTTGTGGTTGGCATGTTGTCCAACGTTCAGTGTAGGAGAAACCAGCATTCACCCGGAGGCCCCGCCAATTCTTGAGTGCGAAGAGGGCATAAACACGCATTGTGACCCTCAGCGTGAGTCCTGTGCTCTAGTAAGTCCTCTCAGTGGCTCGACCATTAGATGTCATAATGGGCTTGACATGTCCCTAGGCCCCAATTTTTAACCAGATTTCTGGTTGTCCGGTCGGCCCTCCCCAGGGCTCTACTCTGGAATACCTCATTTGGTGAGACACCGGAGGTTAAAAAACATAACAAAGCAAATCAACAACAACAACAAAACGGACTTCTTCCATCCCCAGAATGACCCAAAACTCTTGGGACGGGTCAAAACTTCAGAGAGTAAGACTCGTCCATTTCCCATGAAGTCACCCGGAAATTTCACGACCATGAGTGACACGATATCCAGAGACAAAAACTTGAGCACGAGCCTCACACTCGCCCTTTTTTCATATCCTGAAGAGTTCTCCTCATGGTCTGTAGATCAATCCTGCCATACCTATGACCCGAAACATAAGCCGCGTTTGTGTTTTCAGACAACTGTCCAAATTCTCTGGCCTACACACCCTACAGGCTCAGGCCCCTGGAGCCAAACCTGAGGACTGTACTTCCCCTCTCCAAGGGAATTGTATGTGCCCATTCCAATGGCCACAACCCTACTAATAGGATAAACCTCCAAACTGCCTGAGACCATCCCAATAGTGGTGGCTTCCCAGGACAAACAGGGGCAATCTGAGCTCATCTGAGCACCTACCTGCACTCAGACGCATAGACTGATGTCCCCAGAGGTAAAAAGGAACGAACAGGCCCCTAGGCACTAAACGGATCCATTGCTGTGGTATCCAGTCATCTCTCCTCAGAGGCCTGGATTTCAATACCAGCGTATGGCTGTTTCTTGACTCACCCATCAGAAAACATCTCATCTACATATGGGAAACTTGCACGTTGGAGCTGAGTCAAAGCCTCTGTTTGGAAAAACCATTCAGGACCCCCGTGCCACCGCTACATTCCAAGGTCTCCATAGACACAAAAAGACATTAGGACCCATCCACAGGAGAGTCCATTTCAACTCAGCCTCCTGGGTTGCTCCCCCAGATCCAGCAGATCTAACCTGTCTTGTTGCTAGGACACAATTGGAATGCGAGGTGGGCTACCCAGCCCTCCATCATTAGAACCCTGCTTGGAATCGTTGCCCTGGAGCCAACCAACATGACTCAATTGTCCTGCAGAAGAATCTTTGCAGTTTGGAGCTTCTCACAACTAACATCGTGGGAAAACCCCCACGGCCTCGTGACCCCCCCGCCCCTTCATGAAGGGCCATCAGGGACAGAAACACCAACCTGAGCGATCTTCTGATCCTTGCCCTGACATCATAAGCACGAGATCTCGATTCAGGTCTGTAGATTGTTCCTGCCTTGTCCTCACCCAGAAACCTAAGCCTAGCTTGTTCTCAGATTTCCTTCCTCAGACTACTGGCCCACAAGCCTCCAGTTTGAAACCCAGAACTATAATGCAGCACTCTTCCTGCCCTCAGGAAGAAAAAAATTGCCCTCTGGGGCTACCCAGAAACTCCAAATGAGGATCAACCTGCACGCCATTCGACTGTGCCCCAAATATATAGGCTGACCTGGGCACTATTGCCCTTTTTGACACAGCCTGAGCCTGGATTACCTGGCCCCACACAGAAAGCTGGCCGCTCACTGAGCACATCGGAACCGCCATGGTCTTAGGTCGTCATCTCTTCACAACCTCGGTTGTCAAGTTTCAGAACCTAGACCTTATCTCCAATCACTGCCCAGGCTTGAAAGTGATGCAGAAATCACAACTCCTTCCCCGTGGCAAGAAACCATGTGGTTGGCATGTTGTCCAACGTTCAGTGTAGTTGAAACCAGTGTGGCCCATGAGGCCCCGCTCATGTTTGCGGGCCACATTGGTCAAAACCACACATTGTGACCCTCACCCTGATCCCAGTCCTCAATAAGGCCTCTCAGTGGCTGGATGAAGAGATAGCATATGGGGCTTGCCATGCCCCTAGGCCCCAAATGGAACCTTGTGCATAGAGCTATGTCAAAAGCTTAGGAGAATACTTCAGGTCCCGGTGCCACCGCCCCATTTTAAGGCCCTCATGGACACTAACACACATTAGGACCCATCCTCAGGAAAGTCCATTTCAAGTCAGCCACCCCTGTTGCTCCAGCAGAGACATCAGATCTAAACTGTCGTGTTGCTAGGAGACAATTGGAATGCGAGGCGGGCTTCCCAGGCATCCATCCTCGAACGGTGCTCTGGAGTCATTCCATATGGGATGTGCTGGAGCTGCCCAACAAGTCTCAATTGTCCCACAGAAGGAATCCTTGAGGGGGGCATCCCACAACTTTCAACGTGGGAAAACCTCCATGGCCTCGAGATTCCGCTCCCTTCATGAAGGGGCCGTCATGCACAGAAACTACAACCTGAGCCAACGGCTGATCCTCGCCCTGACTTCAGATGCATGAGATATAGGTTCAGATCTACAGGGGTACCTGCCGTGCCCTGGCCCTGAAACCCAAGTCTAGCTTGTGTTCTCAGACTTCCGTCCTCACACTCCAGGACCCGAAGCCCAGAAGTTTCGCAATTCCAGACCCACCATGCAGCACTCTGCCTGCCCTCTAGAAAAAAAATTTGGCCTAATGAGCTGCCCAGGCACCTTATATGAGGATAAATCTACATGTCACTCGACTGTACCCAAAGTATATAGTCTTACCTGGGCACTAATGCACTGTCTGACACAACCTGAGCTCGGACCTCCTGACCAACACCCAGACAGCTGACCGCACACTGAGCACATCAGAACCGCCATGGCCTTAGGTCATCATCTCGTCCTAACTGCGGTTTTTCAGGCTTCAGAACCTAGACCTTATCTCCAACCACTGCCCAGGGGTGCCTGTGATGTAGAAATCAGAACTCGTCCTTACCCATGGCAAGAAACCTTGTGGTTGGCATGTTGTCCAACGTTCAGTGTAGGAGAAACCAGCATTCACCCGGAGGCCCCGCCAATTCTTGAGTGCGAAGAGGGCATAAACACGCATTGTGACCCTCAGCGTGAGTCCTGTGCTCTAGTAAGTCCTCTCAGTGGCTCGACCATTAGATGTCATAATGGGCTTGACATGTCCCTAGGCCCCAATTTTTAACCAGATTTCTGGTTGTCCGGTCGGCCCTCCCCAGGGCTCTACTCTGGAATACTGAGGTTAAAAAACAAAACAAAGCAAATCAACAACAACAACAAAACGGACTTCTTCCATCCCCAGAATGACCCAAATCTCTTGGGACGGGGCAATACCCCAGAGAGTAAGACTCGTCCATTTCCCATGAAGTCACCCGGATATTTCACGACCATGAGTGACACGATATCCAGAGACAAAAACTTGAGCACGAGCCTCACACTCGCCCTTTTTTCATATCCTGAAGAGTTCTCCTCATGGTCTGTAGATCAATGGGGCCATACCTATGACCCGAAACATAAGCCGCATTTGTGTTTTCAGACAACTGTCCAAACAGCTCTGGCCTACACACCCTACAGGCTCAGGCCCCTGGAGCCAAACCTGAGGACTGTACTTGCCCTCTCCAAGGGAATTGTATGTGCCCATTCCAATGGCCACAACCCTACTAATAGGATAAACCTCCAAACTGCCTGAGGCCATCCCAATAGTGGTGGCTTCCCAGGACAAACAGGGGCAATCTGAGCTCATCTGAGCACCTACCTGCACTCAGACGCATAGACTGATGTCCCCAGAGGTAAAAAGGAACGAACTGGCCCCTAGGCACTAAACGGATCCATTGCTGTGGTATCCAGTCATCTCTCCTCAGAGGCCTGGATTTCAATACCAGCGTATGGCTGTTTCTTGACTCACCCATCAGAAAACATCTCATCTACATATGGGAAACTTGCACGTTGGAGCTGAGTCAAAGCCTCTGTTTGGAAAAACCCTTCAGGACCCCCGTGCCACCGCTACATTCCAAGGTCTCCATAGACACAAAAAGACATTAGGACCCATCCACAGGAGAGTCCATTTCAACTCAGCCTCCTGGGTTGCTCCCCCAGATCCAGCAGATCTAAACTGTCTTGTTGCTAGGACACAATTGGAATGCGAGGTGGGCTACCCAGCACTCCATCCTTAGAACCCTGCTTGGAATCGTTGCCCTGGAGCCAACCAACAGGTCTCAATTGTCCTGCAGAAGAATCTTTGCAGTTTGGAGCTTCTCACAACTAACATCGTGGGAAAACCCCCACGGCCTCGTGACCCCCCCGCCCCTTCATGAAGGGCCATCAGGGACAGAAACACCAACCTGAGCGATCTTCTGATCCTCGCCCTGACATCATAAGCACGAGATCTCGATTCAGGTCTGTACATTGTTCCTGCCTTGTCCTCACCCAGAAACCTAAGCCTAGCTTGTTCTCAGATTTCCTTCCTCAGACTACTGGCCCAGAAGCCTCCAGTTTGAAAACCTGAACTATAATGCAGCACTCTTCCTGCCCTCAGGAAGAAAAACATTGCCCTCTGGGGCTACCCAGAAACTCCAAATGAGGATCAACCTGCACGCCATTCGACTGTGCCCCAAATATATAGGCTGACCTGGGCACTATTGCCCTTTTTGACACAGCCTGAGCCTGGATTACCTGGCCCCACACAGAAAGCTGGCCGCTCACTGAGCACATCGGAACCGCCATGGTCTTAGGTCGTCATCTCTTCCCAACCTCGGTTGTCAAGTTTCAGAACCTAGACCTTATCTCCAATCACTGCCCAGGCTTGAAAGTGATGCAGAAATCACAACACCTTCCCCGTGGCAAGAAACCATGTGGTTGGCATTTTGTCCAACGTTCAGTGTAGTTGAAACCAGTGTGGCCCATGAGGCCCCGCTCATGTTTGCGGGCCACATTGGTCAAAACCACACATTGTGACCCTCACCCTGATCCCAGTCTTCAATAAGGCCTCTCAGTGGCTGGATGAAGAGATAGCATATTGGGCTTGCCATGCCCCTAGGCCCCAAATTTTACCCATAGTTCAGGTTCTCCCTTCACTTTTCCCCAGGGCTCTTCTTTGGTATTCCTCTTTTGGCGGGACACCTGAGGTAACAGCCCTGAAAGGAGTCCTCCCATTCCACAGATTGGCGAAAAACAATTGGGATCGGGACAAATCCACAGAGAGGAAGATTCGTCCATGGCGCATGAGGCCTCCCCGACATTCCACGGCCATCGCTTATACAAAATCCAGAGACAAAAGCCTGAGCAAGCGCCTCAGACTCGCTCTTTCTTCATATCCGGAAGAGTTCTTCTCATGGTTTATAGATCGGGCCTGCCATACCTACGTCCCCAAACATAAGCTTAGTTTGTGTTTTCAGACTTCTGTTCTCAAAGTCCTGGGCCACACAACTTCCAGGCTGGGGCCCCTGGTGTCACACATTAGGACTGTGCCTACCCAATCCATGGGAATTCTGCCCATGCCATTGTCCAAAACAGTAAAATTTGGAGAAACCTACAAATCCCTGAGGCCATCCCAATAGTGCAGGTCGCCCGGGACAAACAAGGGCGGTCTGATAGCAGCTGAGCATCTACCTCCACTCATACCATAGATGGATGTCCCCTGAGAAGAAGATTGAACCAGACAGGACCCTAGGCCATAATCGGATACATTGCTTTGGATTACAGGCATGTCTCCTCAAAAGCCTGGATTCCAATACCAGCATAGAGGTTTTCCTGAGGCACCCATCGGAACAAATCTCGTCTCCACAAGGAACCTTGTGCATAGAGCTATGTGAAAAGCTTAGGAGTATACTTCAGGGTCCCGGTGCCACCGCCCCATTTTAAGGCCCTCATGGACACAAACACACATTAGGACCCATCCTCAGGAAAGTCCATTTCAAGTCAGCCACCCCGGTTGCTCCAGCAGAGACATCAGATCTAAACTGTCGTGTTGCTAGGAGACAATTGGAATGCGAGGCGGGCTTCCCAGGCATCCATCCTCGAACGGTGCTCTGGAGTCATTCCATGTGGGATGTGCTGGAGCTGCCCAACAAGTCTCAATTGTCCCACAGAAGGAATCCTTGAAGGGGGCATCCCACAACTCCCAACGTGGGAAAACCTCCATGGCCTCGAGATTCCGCTCCCTTCATGAAGGGGCCGTCATGCACAGAAACTCCAACGTGAGCCAACGTCTGATCCTCGCTCTGACTTCAGATGCATGAGATATAGGTTCAGATCTTCAGGGGTACCTGCCGTGCCCTGGCCCTGAAACGCAAGTCTAGCTTGTGTTCTCAGACTTCCATCCTCACACTCCAAGCCCCGAAGCCCGGAAGTTTCGCAATTCCAGACCCACAATGCAGCACACTGCCTGCGCTCTAGAAAAAAAATTTGGCCTAATGAGCTGCCCAGGCACCTTATATGAGGATAGATCTACATGGCACTCGACTGTACCCAAAGTATATAGTCTAACCTGGGCACTAATGCACTGTTTGACACAACCTGAGCTCGGACCTCCTGACCAACACCCAGACAGCTGACCGCACACTGAGCACATCAGAACCGCCATGGCCTTAGGTCATCATCTCTTCCCAACTGCGGTTTTTCAGGCTTCAGAACCTAGACCTTATCTCCAATCACTGCCCAGGGGTGCCTGTGATGCAGAAATCAGAACTCGTCCTTACCCATGGCAAGAAACCTTGTGGTTGGCATGTTGTCCAACGTTCAGTGTCGTTGAAACCAGTGTGGCCCATGAGGCCCCGCCCATGCTCGCGGGCCACATTGGTCACAAACACACATTGTGACCCTCAGGCTGAGCCCAGTCCTCAAGTAAGGCCACTCAGTGGCTGGATGAAGAGATAGCATATTGGGCTTGCCATGCCCCTAGGCCCCAATTTTTAACCATAGTTCGGATTGTCCCTTCAGTCTTCCCCACGGCTTTGCTTTGGAATTCCTCTTTTGGTGGGACACCTGAGGTAACAAAACTGAAATGAGTCCTCCCATCCCACAGATTGACGAAAAGCAATTGGGAATCGGGCCAAATCCTCAGAGAGGAAGATTCGTCCATGGCCCATGAGGCCTCCCCGACATTCCACGGCCATCACTGATACAAAATCCAGAGACAAAAGCCTGAGCAATCGCCACAGACTCGCACTTTCTTCCTATCCTGTAGAGTTCTTCTCATGGTTTGTAGATCGGGCCTGCCATACCTACGTCCCCAAACCTAAGCTGAGTTTGTGTTTTCAGACTTCTGTCCTCAAAGTCTTGGGCCACACACCCTCCAGGCTGGGCCCCTGGAGCCACACATTAGGACTGTGCCTACCAATCCATGGGAATTCTGCCCATTCCATGGTCCAAAATCGTACAAATTAGGAGAAACCTCCAACGACCCTTAGGCCATCCCAATACTGTGGGTCACCCGGAACAAACAAGGGGTGTCTGACACCAGCTGATAATCGACCTCCACTCATACCATAGATGGATGTCCCCAGAGAAGAAGATTGAACCAGACAGGACCCTAGGCCATAATAGGATCCATTGCTATTGGTTACAGGCATGTGTCCTCAAAAGCCTGATTCCAATATGAGCATAGGGGTTTTCCTGAGGCACCCATCAGAACTCATCTCGTCTCCACAAGGAAACCTGTGCATGGGAGCCATGTCCAAAGCTTAAGAAAGTACTTCAGGTTGCCGGTGCCACCGCCCCATTCCAAGGCCCTCATGGACACAAAAACACATTAGGACACATCCTCAGGAAAGTCCATTTCAACTCAGCCACCGAGGTTGCTCCCGCAGAGCCATCAGATCTAAACTGTCTTGTTGCTAGGAGACAATTGGAATGCGAGGCGGGCTTCCCAGGCATCCATCCGCGAACGGTGCTCTGGAGTCATTCCATATGGGATGTCCTGGAGCTGTCCAACAGGTCTCAATTGTCCGGAAGAAGGAATCCTGGAAGGGGGCATCCCACAACTCCCAACGTGGGAAAACCTCAATGGTCTCGAGATTCCGCTCCCTTCATGAAGCGGCCGTCATGCTCAGAAACTCCCACCTGAGCCAACGTCTGATCCTCGCCCTGACTTCAGATGCATGAGATATTGGTTCAGATCTGCAGGGGGTACCTGCCGTGCCCTCGCCCTGAAACCCAAGTCTAGCTTGTCTTCTCAGACTTCCATCCTCACACTCCTGGCCCCAAAGCCCTCAAGTTTGGCAATTCCGGACCCACAATGCAGCACTCTGCCTGCCCTCTAGAAAAAAAATGATTGCCTCATGAGCTGCCCAGGCACCTTAAATGAGGGTAAACCTACACAGCACTCGACTTTACCCAAATTATATAGTCTAACCTGGGCACTAATGCACTGTCGAACACATCCTGAGCCCGGACCTCCTGACCAACACCCAGAAAGCTGACCGCACACTGAACACATAAAACCCGCCATGGCCTTAGGTCATCATCTCTTCCCTACCTCAGTTTTCAGGCTTCAGAACCGAGACCTCATCTCCAATCACTGCAGAAATCAGAACTCCTCCTTACCCATGGCAAGAACCCTTGTGGTAGGCACGTTGTCCAACGATCAGTGTAGGAGAAACCCTGAGGCCCCGCCCATTCTTGAGTGCGACGAGGGCATACACACGCATTGTGACCCTCAGCATGAGTCCTGTCCTCTAGTAAGTCCTCTCAGTGGCTGGACCATTAGATGTCATAATGGGCTTGACATGTCCCTAGGCCCCAATTTTTAACCAGATTTCTGATTGTCCAGTCGCCCCTCCTAGGGCTCTACTCTGAAATCCCTCATTTGGTGGGACACCTGAGGTTAAAAAAGAAAACAACAACAACAACAACAACAAAATAAAACGGACTTCTTCCAGCCCACAGAATGAACCCAAACTCTTTGGACGGGGCCAAACCACCAGAGAGTAAGACTCGTCCATTTCCCATGAAGTCACCCAGAAATTCCACGACCATGAGTGACACGGTATCCCGAGACAAAAACTTGAGCAGGAGCCTCACACTCGCCCTTCTTTCAAATCCCGAAAAGTTCTCCTCATGGTCTGTAGATCAGTCCTGCCATACCTATGACCTGAAACATAAGCCGAGTTTGTGTTTTCAGACAACTGTCCAAAAAGGGCTGGCCTACACAACCTACAGGCTCAGGCCCCTGGAGCCAAACCTGAGGACTGTACTTGCCCTCTCCAAGGGAATTGTGTGTGCCCATTCCAATGGCCACAACCCTTCTAATAGGATAAACCTCCAAAGTCCCTGATATATCTCAATAGTGGTAGCTTCCCAGGAAAAACAGGGGCAATCTGAGCCCAAATGAGCCCCTACTTGCACTCAGACCCATAGACAGATGTCCTCAGAGGTAAAAAGGAAAGAACAGGCCCCTAGGCACTAATCAGATCCATTGCTTTGGTTTCCAGGCATCTCTCCTCAGAGGCCTGGATTTCAAAAGCAGCATATAGCTGTTTCTTGTCTCACCCATCAGAAAAGATCTCATCTACACATGGGAAACTTGCACGTTGGAGCTGTGTCAAAGCCTCTGTTTAGGAGAACCCTTTAGGGCCCCAGTGCCACCGCTTCATTCCAAGGTCTCCATAGACACAAAAGCACATTCGGACCCATCCCCAGGGGTGTGCATTTCAACTCAGCATCCTCGGTAGCTCCCCACAGATCCAGGAGATCTAAACTGTCTTGTTGCTAGGAGACAATTGGAATGCGAGGTGGGCTACCCAGCCATCCATCCTTAGAACCCTGCTCAGAATCATTGGCCTGGAGCCAAACAACAGGTCTCAATTGTCCTGCCGAAGACTCTCTGCAGTTTGGAGCTTCTCACAACTCCCATCATGGGAAAACCCCCATGGCCTCGTGATGCCCCCCCATTCATGAAGGGGCCATCAGGGACAGAAACTCCAACCTGAGCGATCGTCTGATCCCCGCCCTGACTTCAGATGCACGAGATCTCGATTCAGGTCTGTAGATTGTGCCTGCCATGGCCTCACCCAGAAACCTAAGCCTAGCTTGTGTTCTCAGACTTTTGTCGTCAGACTACTGGCCCACAAGGCCTCCAGTTTGGCAATCCAGAACTAAAATGCAGCACTCTGCCTGCCCTCCAGATAAAAAACATTGTCCTCTGGGGCTACCCAGTAACCCCAAATGAGGATCAACCTGCACCGACCTTGGCTGTACCCCAAATACATAGGCTGACCAGGGCACTAATGCCCTTTCTGACACAGCCTGAGCCTGGACCCCCTGGCCCCTCCCAGACAGCTGGCCGCACACTGAGCACATCGAGCCGCCATGGCCTTAGGTCGTCATCTCTTCCCAACCTCGGTTTTCAGGTTTCAGAACCTAGACCTTATCTCCAATCACTGTCCATGTTGAAGGTGATGCAGAAATCAGAACTCCTTCCCCATGGCAAGAAACCTTGTGGTTGGCATGTTGTCCAACGTTCAGTGTCGTTGAAACCAGTGTGGCCCATGAGGCCCCGCCCATGCTCGCGGGCCACATTGGTCACAAACACACATTGTGACCCTCAGGCTGAGCCCAGTCCTCAAGTAAGGCCACTCAGTGGCTGGATGAAGAGATAGCATATTGGGCTTGCCATGCCCCTAGGCCCCAATTTTTAACCATAGTTCGGATTGTCCCTTCAGTCTTCCCCACGGCTTTGCTTTGGAATTCCTCTTTTGGTGGGACACCTGAGGTAACAAAACTGAAATGAGTCCTCCCATCCCACAGATTGACGAAAAGCAATTGGGAATCGGGCCAAATCCTCAGAGAGGAAGATTCGTCCATGGCCCATGAGGCCTCCCCGACATTCCACGGCCATCACTGATACAAAATCCAGAGACAAAAGCCTGAGCAATCGCCACAGACTCGCACTTTCTTCCTATCCTGTAGAGTTCTTCTCATGGTTTGTAGATCGGGCCTGCCATACCTACGTCCCCAAACCTAAGCTGAGTTTGTGTTTTCAGACTTCTGTCCTCAAAGTCTTGGGCCACACACCCTCCAGGCTGGGCCCCTGGAGCCACACATTAGGACTGTGCCTACCAATCCATGGGAATTCTGCCCATTCCATGGTCCAAAATCGTACAAATTAGGAGAAACCTCCAACGACCCTTAGGCCATCCCAATACTGTGGGTCACCCGGAACAAACAAGGGGTGTCTGACACCAGCTGATAATCGACCTCCACTCATACCATAGATGGATGTCCCCAGAGAAGAAGATTGAACCAGACAGGACCCTAGGCCATAATAGGATCCATTGCTATTGGTTACAGGCATGTGTCCTCAAAAGCCTGATTCCAATATGAGCATAGGGGTTTTCCTGAGGCACCCATCAGAACTCATCTCGTCTCCACAAGGAAACCTGTGCATGGGAGCCATGTCCAAAGCTTAAGAAAGTACTTCAGGTTGCCGGTGCCACCGCCCCATTCCAAGGCCCTCATGGACACAAAAACACATTAGGACACATCCTCAGGAAAGTCCATTTCAACTCAGCCACCGAGGTTGCTCCCGCAGAGCCATCAGATCTAAACTGTCTTGTTGCTAGGAGACAATTGGAATGCGAGGCGGGCTTCCCAGGCATCCATCCGCGAACGGTGCTCTGGAGTCATTCCATATGGGATGTCCTGGAGCTGTCCAACAGGTCTCAATTGTCCGGAAGAAGGAATCCTGGAAGGGGGCATCCCACAACTCCCAACGTGGGAAAACCTCAATGGTCTCGAGATTCCGCTCCCTTCATGAAGCGGCCGTCATGCTCAGAAACTCCCACCTGAGCCAACGTCTGATCCTCGCCCTGACTTCAGATGCATGAGATATTGGTTCAGATCTGCAGGGGGTACCTGCCGTGCCCTCGCCCTGAAACCCAAGTCTAGCTTGTCTTCTCAGACTTCCATCCTCACACTCCTGGCCCCAAAGCCCTCAAGTTTGGCAATTCCGGACCCACAATGCAGCACTCTGCCTGCCCTCTAGAAAAAAAATGATTGCCTCATGAGCTGCCCAGGCACCTTAAATGAGGGTAAACCTACACAGCACTCGACTTTACCCAAATTATATAGTCTAACCTGGGCACTAATGCACTGTCGAACACATCCTGAGCCCGGACCTCCTGACCAACACCCAGAAAGCTGACCGCACACTGAACACATAAAACCCGCCATGGCCTTAGGTCATCATCTCTTCCCTACCTCAGTTTTCAGGCTTCAGAACCGAGACCTCATCTCCAATCACTGCAGAAATCAGAACTCCTCCTTACCCATGGCAAGAACCCTTGTGGTAGGCACGTTGTCCAACGATCAGTGTAGGAGAAACCCTGAGGCCCCGCCCATTCTTGAGTGCGACGAGGGCATACACACGCATTGTGACCCTCAGCATGAGTCCTGTCCTCTAGTAAGTCCTCTCAGTGGCTGGACCATTAGATGTCATAATGGGCTTGACATGTCCCTAGGCCCCAATTTTTAACCAGATTTCTGATTGTCCAGTCGCCCCTCCTAGGGCTCTACTCTGAAATCCCTCATTTGGTGGGACACCTGAGGTTAAAAAAGAAAACAACAACAACAACAACAACAAAATAAAACGGACTTCTTCCAGCCCACAGAATGAACCCAAACTCTTTGGACGGGGCCAAACCACCAGAGAGTAAGACTCGTCCATTTCCCATGAAGTCACCCAGAAATTCCACGACCATGAGTGACACGGTATCCCGAGACAAAAACTTGAGCAGGAGCCTCACACTCGCCCTTCTTTCAAATCCCGAAAAGTTCTCCTCATGGTCTGTAGATCAGTCCTGCCATACCTATGACCTGAAACATAAGCCGAGTTTGTGTTTTCAGACAACTGTCCAAAAAGGGCTGGCCTACACAACCTACAGGCTCAGGCCCCTGGAGCCAAACCTGAGGACTGTACTTGCCCTCTCCAAGGGAATTGTGTGTGCCCATTCCAATGGCCACAACCCTTCTAATAGGATAAACCTCCAAAGTCCCTGATATATCTCAATAGTGGTAGCTTCCCAGGAAAAACAGGGGCAATCTGAGCCCAAATGAGCCCCTACTTGCACTCAGACCCATAGACAGATGTCCTCAGAGGTAAAAAGGAAAGAACAGGCCCCTAGGCACTAATCAGATCCATTGCTTTGGTTTCCAGGCATCTCTCCTCAGAGGCCTGGATTTCAAAAGCAGCATATAGCTGTTTCTTGTCTCACCCATCAGAAAAGATCTCATCTACACATGGGAAACTTGCACGTTGGAGCTGTGTCAAAGCCTCTGTTTAGGAGAACCCTTTAGGGCCCCAGTGCCACCGCTTCATTCCAAGGTCTCCATAGACACAAAAGCACATTCGGACCCATCCCCAGGGGTGTGCATTTCAACTCAGCATCCTCGGTAGCTCCCCACAGATCCAGGAGATCTAAACTGTCTTGTTGCTAGGAGACAATTGGAATGCGAGGTGGGCTACCCAGCCATCCATCCTTAGAACCCTGCTCAGAATCATTGGCCTGGAGCCAAACAACAGGTCTCAATTGTCCTGCCGAAGACTCTCTGCAGTTTGGAGCTTCTCACAACTCCCATCATGGGAAAACCCCCATGGCCTCGTGATGCCCCCCCATTCATGAAGGGGCCATCAGGGACAGAAACTCCAACCTGAGCGATCGTCTGATCCCCGCCCTGACTTCAGATGCACGAGATCTCGATTCAGGTCTGTAGATTGTGCCTGCCATGGCCTCACCCAGAAACCTAAGCCTAGCTTGTGTTCTCAGACTTTTGTCGTCAGACTACTGGCCCACAAGGCCTCCAGTTTGGCAATCCAGAACTAAAATGCAGCACTCTGCCTGCCCTCCAGATAAAAAACATTGTCCTCTGGGGCTACCCAGTAACCCCAAATGAGGATCAACCTGCACCGACCTTGGCTGTACCCCAAATACATAGGCTGACCAGGGCACTAATGCCCTTTCTGACACAGCCTGAGCCTGGACCCCCTGGCCCCTCCCAGACAGCTGGCCGCACACTGAGCACATCGAGCCGCCATGGCCTTAGGTCGTCATCTCTTCCCAACCTCGGTTTTCAGGTTTCAGAACCTAGACCTTATCTCCAATCACTGTCCATGTTGAAGGTGATGCAGAAATCAGAACTCCTTCCCCATGGCAAGAAACCTTGTGGTTGGCATGTTGTCCAACGTTCAGTGTCGTTGAAACCAGTGTGGCCCATGAGGCCCCGCCCATGCTCGCGGGCCACATTGGTCACAAACACACATTGTGACCCTCAGGCTGAGCCCAGTCCTCAAGTAAGGCCACTCAGTGGCTGGATGAAGAGATAGCATATTGGGCTTGCCATGCCCCTAGGCCCCAATTTTTAACCATAGTTCGGATTGTCCCTTCAGTCTTCCCCACGGCTTTGCTTTGGAATTCCTCTTTTGGTGGGACACCTGAGGTAACAAAACTGAAATGAGTCCTCCCATCCCACACATTGACGAAAAGCAATTGGGAATCGGGCCAAATCCTCAGAGAGGAAGATTCGTCCATGGCCCATGAGGCCTCCCCGACATTCCACGGCCATCACTGATACAAAATCCAGAGACAAAAGCCTGAGCAATCGCCACAGACTCGCACTTTCTTCCTATCCTGTAGAGTTCTTCTCATGGTTTGTAGATCGGGCCTGCCATACCTACGTCCCCAAACCTAAGCTGAGTTTGTGTTTTCAGACTTCTGTCCTCAAAGTCTTGGGCCACACACCCTCCAGGCTGGGCCCCTGGAGCCACACATTAGGACTGTGCCTACCAATCCATGGGAATTCTGCCCATTCCATGGTCCAAAATCGTACAAATTAGGAGAAACCTCCAACGACCCTTAGGCCATCCCAATACTGTGGGTCACCCGGAACAAACAAGGGGTGTCTGACACCAGCTGATAATCGACCTCCACTCATACCATAGATGGATGTCCCCAGAGAAGAAGATTGAACCAGACAGGACCCTAGGCCATAATAGGATCCATTGCTATGGGTTACAGGCATGTGTCCTCAAAAGCCTGATTCCAATATGAGCATAGGGGTTTTCCTGAGGCACCCATCAGAACTCATCTCGTCTCCACAAGGAAACCTGTGCATGGGAGCCATGTCCAAAGCTTAAGAAAGTACTTCAGGTTGCCGGTGCCACCGCCCCATTCCAAGGCCCTCATGGACACAAAAACACATTAGGACACATCCTCAGGAAAGTCCATTTCAACTCAGCCACCGAGGTTGCTCCCGCAGAGCCATCAGATCTAAACTGTCTTGTTGCTAGGAGACAATTGGAATGCGAGGCGGGCTTCCCAGGCATCCATCCGCGAACGGTGCTCTGGAGTCATTCCATATGGGATGTCCTGGAGCTGTCCAACAGGTCTCAATTGTCTGGAAGAAGGAATCCTGGAAGGGGGCATCCCACAACTCCCAACGTGGGAAAACCTCAATGGTCTCGAGATTCCGCTCCCTTCATGAAGCGGCCGTCATGCTCAGAAACTCCCACCTGAGCCAACGTCTGATCCTCGCCCTGACTTCAGATGCATGAGATATTGGTTCAGATCTGCAGGGGGTACCTGCCGTGCCCTCGCCCTGAAACCCAAGTCTAGCTTGTCTTCTCAGACTTCCATCCTCACACTCCTGGCCCCAAAGCCCTCAAGTTTGGCAATTCCGGACCCACAATGCAGCACTCTGCCTGCCCTCTAGAAAAAAAATGATTGCCTCATGAGCTGCCCAGGCACCTTAAATGAGGGTAAACCTACACAGCACTCGACTTTACCCAAATTATATAGTCTAACCTGGGCACTAATGCACTGTCGAACACATCCTGAGCCCGGACCTCCTGACCAACACCCAGAAAGCTGACCGCACACTGAACACATAAAACCCGCCATGGCCTTAGGTCATCATCTCTTCCCTACCTCAGTTTTCAGGCTTCAGAACCGAGACCTCATCTCCAATCACTGCAGAAATCAGAACTCCTCCTTACCCATGGCAAGAACCCTTGTGGTAGGCACGTTGTCCAACGATCAGTGTAGGAGAAACCCTGAGGCCCCGCCCATTCTTGAGTGCGACGAGGGCATACACACGCATTGTGACCCTCAGCATGAGTCCTGTCCTCTAGTAAGTCCTCTCAGTGGCTGGACCATTAGATGTCATAATGGGCTTGACATGTCCCTAGGCCCCAATTTTTAACCAGATTTCTGATTGTCCAGTCGCCCCTCCTAGGGCTCTACTCTGAAATCCCTCATTTGGTGGGACACCTGAGGTTAAAAAAGAAAACAACAACAACAACAACAACAAAATAAAACGGACTTCTTCCAGCCCACAGAATGAACCCAAACTCTTTGGACGGGGCCAAACCACCAGAGAGTAAGACTCGTCCATTTCCCATGAAGTCACCCAGAAATTCCACGACCATGAGTGACACGGTATCCCGAGACAAAAACTTGAGCAGGAGCCTCACACTCGCCCTTCTTTCAAATCCCGAAAAGTTCTCCTCATGGTCTGTAGATCAGTCCTGCCATACCTATGACCTGAAACATAAGCCGAGTTTGTGTTTTCAGACAACTGTCCAAAAAGGGCTGGCCTACACAACCTACAGGCTCAGGCCCCTGGAGCCAAACCTGAGGACTGTACTTGCCCTCTCCAAGGGAATTGTGTGTGCCCATTCCAATGGCCACAACCCTTCTAATAGGATAAACCTCCAAAGTCCCTGATATATCTCAATAGTGGTAGCTTCCCAGGAAAAACAGGGGCAATCTGAGCCCAAATGAGCCCCTACCTGCACTCAGACCCATAGACAGATGTCCTCAGAGGTAAAAAGGAAAGAACAGGCCCCTAGGCACTAATCAGATCCATTGCTTTGGTTTCCAGGCATCTCTCCTCAGAGGCCTGGATTTCAAAAGCAGCATATAGCTGTTTCTTGTCTCACCCATCAGAAAAGATCTCATCTACACATGGGAAACTTGCACGTTGGAGCTGTGTCAAAGCCTCTGTTTAGGAGAACCCTTTAGGGCCCCAGTGCCACCGCTTCATTCCAAGGTCTCCATAGACACAAAAGCACATTCGGACCCATCCCCAGGGGTGTGCATTTCAACTCAGCATCCTCGGTAGCTCCCCACAGATCCAGGAGATCTAAACTGTCTTGTTGCTAGGAGACAATTGGAATGCGAGGTGGGCTACCCAGCCATCCATCCTTAGAACCCTGCTCAGAATCATTGGCCTGGAGCCAAACAACAGGTCTCAATTGTCCTGCCGAAGACTCTCTGCAGTTTGGAGCTTCTCACAACTCCCATCATGGGAAAACCCCCATGGCCTCGTGATGCCCCCCCATTCATGAAGGGGCCATCAGGGACAGAAACTCCAACCTGAGCGATCGTCTGATCCCCGCCCTGACTTCAGATGCACGAGATCTCGATTCAGGTCTGTAGATTGTGCCTGCCATGGCCTCACCCAGAAACCTAAGCCTAGCTTGTGTTCTCAGACTTTTGTCGTCAGACTACTGGCCCACAAGGCCTCCAGTTTGGCAATCCAGAACTAAAATGCAGCACTCTGCCTGCCCTCCAGATAAAAAACATTGTCCTCTGGGGCTACCCAGTAACCCCAAATGAGGATCAACCTGCACCGACCTTGGCTGTACCCCAAATACATAGGCTGACCAGGGCACTAATGCCCTTTCTGACACAGCCTGAGCCTGGACCCCCTGGCCCCTCCCAGACAGCTGGCCGCACACTGAGCACATCGAGCCGCCATGGCCTTAGGTCGTCATCTCTTCCCAACCTCGGTTTTCAGGTTTCAGAACCTAGACCTTATCTCCAATCACTGTCCATGTTGAAGGTGATGCAGAAATCAGAACTCCTTCCCCATGGCAAGAAACCTTGTGGTTGGCATGTTGTCCAACGTTCAGTGTCGTTGAAACCAGTGTGGCCCATGAGGCCCCGCCCATGCTCGCGGGCCACATTGGTCACAAACACACATTGTGACCCTCAGGCTGAGCCCAGTCCTCAAGTAAGGCCACTCAGTGGCTGGATGAAGAGATAGCATATTGGGCTTGCCATGCCCCTAGGCCCCAATTTTTAACCATAGTTCGGATTGTCCCTTCAGTCTTCCCCACGGCTTTGCTTTGGAATTCCTCTTTTGGTGGGACACCTGAGGTAACAAAACTGAAATGAGTCCTCCCATCCCACAGATTGACGAAAAGCAATTGGGAATCGGGCCAAATCCTCAGAGAGGAAGATTCGTCCATGGCCCATGAGGCCTCCCCGACATTCCACGGCCATCACTGATACAAAATCCAGAGACAAAAGCCTGAGCAATCGCCACAGACTCGCACTTTCTTCCTATCCTGTAGAGTTCTTCTCATGGTTTGTAGATCGGGCCTGCCATACCTACGTCCCCAAACCTAAGCTGAGTTTGTGTTTTCAGACTTCTGTCCTCAAAGTCTTGGGCCACACACCCTCCAGGCTGGGCCCCTGGAGCCACACATTAGGACTGTGCCTACCAATCCATGGGAATTCTGCCCATTCCATGGTCCAAAATCGTACAAATTAGGAGAAACCTCCAACGACCCTTAGGCCATCCCAATACTGTGGGTCACCCGGAACAAACAAGGGGTGTCTGACACCAGCTGATAATCGACCTCCACTCATACCATAGATGGATGTCCCCAGAGAAGAAGATTGAACCAGACAGGACCCTAGGCCATAATAGGATCCATTGCTATGGGTTACAGGCATGTGTCCTCAAAAGCCTGATTCCAATATGAGCATAGGGGTTTTCCTGAGGCACCCATCAGAACTCATCTCGTCTCCACAAGGAAACCTGTGCATGGGAGCCATGTCCAAAGCTTAAGAAAGTACTTCAGGTTGCCGGTGCCACCGCCCCATTCCAAGGCCCTCATGGACACAAAAACACATTAGGACACATCCTCAGGAAAGTCCATTTCAACTCAGCCACCGAGGTTGCTCCCGCAGAGCCATCAGATCTAAACTGTCTTGTTGCTAGGAGACAATTGGAATGCGAGGCGGGCTTCCCAGGCATCCATCCGCGAACGGTGCTCTGGAGTCATTCCATATGGGATGTCCTGGAGCTGTCCAACAGGTCTCAATTGTCTGGAAGAAGGAATCCTGGAAGGGGGCATCCCACAACTCCCAACGTGGGAAAACCTCAATGGTCTCGAGATTCCGCTCCCTTCATGAAGCGGCCGTCATGCTCAGAAACTCCCACCTGAGCCAACGTCTGATCCTCGCCCTGACTTCAGATGCATGAGATATTGGTTCAGATCTGCAGGGGGTACCTGCCGTGCCCTCGCCCTGAAACCCAAGTCTAGCTTGTCTTCTCAGACTTCCATCCTCACACTCCTGGCCCCAAAGCCCTCAAGTTTGGCAATTCCGGACCCACAATGCAGCACTCTGCCTGCCCTCTAGAAAAAAAATGATTGCCTCATGAGCTGCCCAGGCACCTTAAATGAGGGTAAACCTACACAGCACTCGACTTTACCCAAATTATATAGTCTAACCTGGGCACTAATGCACTGTCGAACACATCCTGAGCCCGGACCTCCTGACCAACACCCAGAAAGCTGACCGCACACTGAACACATAAAACCCGCCATGGCCTTAGGTCATCATCTCTTCCCTACCTCAGTTTTCAGGCTTCAGAACCGAGACCTCATCTCCAATCACTGCAGAAATCAGAACTCCTCCTTACCCATGGCAAGAACCCTTGTGGTAGGCACGTTGTCCAACGATCAGTGTAGGAGAAACCCTGAGGCCCCGCCCATTCTTGAGTGCGACGAGGGCATACACACGCATTGTGACCCTCAGCATGAGTCCTGTCCTCTAGTAAGTCCTCTCAGTGGCTGGACCATTAGATGTCATAATGGGCTTGACATGTCCCTAGGCCCCAATTTTTAACCAGATTTCTGATTGTCCAGTCGCCCCTCCTAGGGCTCTACTCTGAAATCCCTCATTTGGTGGGACACCTGAGGTTAAAAAAGAAAACAACAACAACAACAACAACAAAATAAAACGGACTTCTTCCAGCCCACAGAATGAACCCAAACTCTTTGGACGGGGCCAAACCACCAGAGAGTAAGACTCGTCCATTTCCCATGAAGTCACCCAGAAATTCCACGACCATGAGTGACACGGTATCCCGAGACAAAAACTTGAGCAGGAGCCTCACACTCGCCCTTCTTTCAAATCCCGAAAAGTTCTCCTCATGGTCTGTAGATCAGTCCTGCCATACCTATGACCTGAAACATAAGCCGAGTTTGTGTTTTCAGACAACTGTCCAAAAAGGGCTGGCCTACACAACCTACAGGCTCAGGCCCCTGGAGCCAAACCTGAGGACTGTACTTGCCCTCTCCAAGGGAATTGTGTGTGCCCATTCCAATGGCCACAACCCTTCTAATAGGATAAACCTCCAAAGTCCCTGATATATCTCAATAGTGGTAGCTTCCCAGGAAAAACAGGGGCAATCTGAGCCCAAATGAGCCCCTACCTGCACTCAGACCCATAGACAGATGTCCTCAGAGGTAAAAAGGAAAGAACAGGCCCCTAGGCACTAATCAGATCCATTGCTTTGGTTTCCAGGCATCTCTCCTCAGAGGCCTGGATTTCAAAAGCAGCATATAGCTGTTTCTTGTCTCACCCATCAGAAAAGATCTCATCTACACATGGGAAACTTGCACGTTGGAGCTGTGTCAAAGCCTCTGTTTAGGAGAACCCTTTAGGGCCCCAGTGCCACCGCTTCATTCCAAGGTCTCCATAGACACAAAAGCACATTCGGACCCATCCCCAGGGGTGTGCATTTCAACTCAGCATCCTCGGTAGCTCCCCACAGATCCAGGAGATCTAAACTGTCTTGTTGCTAGGAGACAATTGGAATGCGAGGTGGGCTACCCAGCCATCCATCCTTAGAACCCTGCTCAGAATCATTGGCCTGGAGCCAAACAACAGGTCTCAATTGTCCTGCCGAAGACTCTCTGCAGTTTGGAGCTTCTCACAACTCCCATCATGGGAAAACCCCCATGGCCTCGTGATGCCCCCCCATTCATGAAGGGGCCATCAGGGACAGAAACTCCAACCTGAGCGATCGTCTGATCCCCGCCCTGACTTCAGATGCACGAGATCTCGATTCAGGTCTGTAGATTGTGCCTGCCATGGCCTCACCCAGAAACCTAAGCCTAGCTTGTGTTCTCAGACTTTTGTCGTCAGACTACTGGCCCACAAGGCCTCCAGTTTGGCAATCCAGAACTAAAATGCAGCACTCTGCCTGCCCTCCAGATAAAAAACATTGTCCTCTGGGGCTACCCAGTAACCCCAAATGAGGATCAACCTGCACCGACCTTGGCTGTACCCCAAATACATAGGCTGACCAGGGCACTAATGCCCTTTCTGACACAGCCTGAGCCTGGACCCCCTGGCCCCTCCCAGACAGCTGGCCGCACACTGAGCACATCGAGCCGCCATGGCCTTAGGTCGTCATCTCTTCCCAACCTCGGTTTTCAGGTTTCAGAACCTAGACCTTATCTCCAATCACTGTCCATGTTGAAGGTGATGCAGAAATCAGAACTCCTTCCCCATGGCAAGAAACCTTGTGGTTGGCATGTTGTCCAACGTTCAGTGTCGTTGAAACCAGTGTGGCCCATGAGGCCCCGCCCATGCTCGCGGGCCACATTGGTCACAAACACACATTGTGACCCTCAGGCTGAGCCCAGTCCTCAAGTAAGGCCACTCAGTGGCTGGATGAAGAGATAGCATATTGGGCTTGCCATGCCCCTAGGCCCCAATTTTTAACCATAGTTCGGATTGTCCCTTCAGTCTTCCCCACGGCTTTGCTTTGGAATTCCTCTTTTGGTGGGACACCTGAGGTAACAAAACTGAAATGAGTCCTCCCATCCCACAGATTGACGAAAAGCAATTGGGAATCGGGCCAAATCCTCAGAGAGGAAGATTCGTCCATGGCCCATGAGGCCTCCCCGACATTCCACGGCCATCACTGATACAAAATCCAGAGACAAAAGCCTGAGCAATCGCCACAGACTCGCACTTTCTTCCTATCCTGTAGAGTTCTTCTCATGGTTTGTAGATCGGGCCTGCCATACCTACGTCCCCAAACCTAAGCTGAGTTTGTGTTTTCAGACTTCTGTCCTCAAAGTCTTGGGCCACACACCCTCCAGGCTGGGCCCCTGGAGCCACACATTAGGACTGTGCCTACCAATCCATGGGAATTCTGCCCATTCCATGGTCCAAAATCGTACAAATTAGGAGAAACCTCCAACGACCCTTAGGCCATCCCAATACTGTGGGTCACCCGGAACAAACAAGGGGTGTCTGACACCAGCTGATAATCGACCTCCACTCATACCATAGATGGATGTCCCCAGAGAAGAAGATTGAACCAGACAGGACCCTAGGCCATAATAGGATCCATTGCTATGGGTTACAGGCATGTGTCCTCAAAAGCCTGATTCCAATATGAGCATAGGGGTTTTCCTGAGGCACCCATCAGAACTCATCTCGTCTCCACAAGGAAACCTGTGCATGGGAGCCATGTCCAAAGCTTAAGAAAGTACTTCAGGTTGCCGGTGCCACCGCCCCATTCCAAGGCCCTCATGGACACAAAAACACATTAGGACACATCCTCAGGAAAGTCCATTTCAACTCAGCCACCGAGGTTGCTCCCGCAGAGCCATCAGATCTAAACTGTCTTGTTGCTAGGAGACAATTGGAATGCGAGGCGGGCTTCCCAGGCATCCATCCGCGAACGGTGCTCTGGAGTCATTCCATATGGGATGTCCTGGAGCTGTCCAACAGGTCTCAATTGTCCGGAAGAAGGAATCCTGGAAGGGGGCATCCCACAACTCCCAACGTGGGAAAACCTCAATGGTCTCGAGATTCCGCTCCCTTCATGAAGCGGCCGTCATGCTCAGAAACTCCCACCTGAGCCAACGTCTGATCCTCGCCCTGACTTCAGATGCATGAGATATTGGTTCAGATCTGCAGGGGGTACCTGCCGTGCCCTCGCCC
Source organism: Mustela nivalis (assembly GCF_964662115.1). Lineage (NCBI taxonomy): Eukaryota > Metazoa > Chordata > Mammalia > Carnivora > Mustelidae > Mustela > Mustela nivalis. The sequence goes on from NW_028136516.1 coordinate 2,070,164, forward strand.
TGAAACCCAAGTCTAGCTTGTCTTCTCAGACTTCCATCCTCACACTCCTGGCCCCAAAGCCCTCAAGTTTGGCAATTCCGGACCCACAATGCAGCACTCTGCCTGCCCTCTAGAAAAAAAATGATTGCCTCATGAGCTGCCCAGGCACCTTAAATGAGGGTAAACCTACACAGCACTCGACTTTACCCAAATTATATAGTCTAACCTGGGCACTAATGCACTGTCGAACACATCCTGAGCCCGGACCTCCTGACCAACACCCAGAAAGCTGACCGCACACTGAACACATAAAACCCGCCATGGCCTTAGGTCATCATCTCTTCCCTACCTCAGTTTTCAGGCTTCAGAACCGAGACCTCATCTCCAATCACTGCAGAAATCAGAACTCCTCCTTACCCATGGCAAGAACCCTTGTGGTAGGCACGTTGTCCAACGATCAGTGTAGGAGAAACCCTGAGGCCCCGCCCATTCTTGAGTGCGACGAGGGCATACACACGCATTGTGACCCTCAGCATGAGTCCTGTCCTCTAGTAAGTCCTCTCAGTGGCTGGACCATTAGATGTCATAATGGGCTTGACATGTCCCTAGGCCCCAATTTTTAACCAGATTTCTGATTGTCCAGTCGCCCCTCCTAGGGCTCTACTCTGAAATCCCTCATTTGGTGGGACACCTGAGGTTAAAAAAGAAAACAACAACAACAACAACAACAAAATAAAACGGACTTCTTCCAGCCCACAGAATGAACCCAAACTCTTTGGACGGGGCCAAACCACCAGAGAGTAAGACTCGTCCATTTCCCATGAAGTCACCCAGAAATTCCACGACCATGAGTGACACGATATCCCGAGACAAAAACTTGAGCAGGAGCCTCACACTCGCCCTTCTTTCAAATCCCGAAAAGTTCTCCTCATGGTCTGTAGATCAGTCCTGCCATACCTATGACCTGAAACATAAGCCGAGTTTGTGTTTTCAGACAACTGTCCAAAAAGGGCTGGCCTACACAACCTACAGGCTCAGGCCCCTGGAGCCAAACCTGAGGACTGTACTTGCCCTCTCCAAGGGAATTGTGTGTGCCCATTCCAATGGCCACAACCCTTCTAATAGGATAAACCTCCAAAGTCCCTGATATATCTCAATAGTGGTAGCTTCCCAGGAAAAACAGGGGCAATCTGAGCCCAAATGAGCCCCTACCTGCACTCAGACCCATAGACAGATGTCCTCAGAGGTAAAAAGGAAAGAACAGGCCCCTAGGCACTAATCAGATCCATTGCTTTGGTTTCCAGGCATCTCTCCTCAGAGGCCTGGATTTCAAAAGCAGCATATAGCTGTTTCTTGTCTCACCCATCAGAAAAGATCTCATCTACACATGGGAAACTTGCACGTTGGAGCTGTGTCAAAGCCTCTGTTTAGGAGAACCCTTTAGGGCCCCAGTGCCACCGCTTCATTCCAAGGTCTCCATAGACACAAAAGCACATTCGGACCCATCCCCAGGGGTGTGCATTTCAACTCAGCATCCTCGGTAGCTCCCCACAGATCCAGGAGATCTAAACTGTCTTGTTGCTAGGAGACAATTGGAATGCGAGGTGGGCTACCCAGCCATCCATCCTTAGAACCCTGCTCAGAATCATTGGCCTGGAGCCAAACAACAGGTCTCAATTGTCCTGCCGAAGACTCTCTGCAGTTTGGAGCTTCTCACAACTCCCATCATGGGAAAACCCCCATGGCCTCGTGATGCCCCCCCATTCATGAAGGGGCCATCAGGGACAGAAACTCCAACCTGAGCGATCGTCTGATCCCCGCCCTGACTTCAGATGCACGAGATCTCGATTCAGGTCTGTAGATTGTGCCTGCCATGGCCTCACCCAGAAACCTAAGCCTAGCTTGTGTTCTCAGACTTTTGTCGTCAGACTACTGGCCCACAAGGCCTCCAGTTTGGCAATCCAGAACTAAAATGCAGCACTCTGCCTGCCCTCCAGATAAAAAACATTGTCCTCTGGGGCTACCCAGTAACCCCAAATGAGGATCAACCTGCACCGACCTTGGCTGTACCCCAAATACATAGGCTGACCAGGGCACTAATGCCCTTTCTGACACAGCCTGAGCCTGGACCCCCTGGCCCCTCCCAGACAGCTGGCCGCACACTGAGCACATCGAGCCGCCATGGCCTTAGGTCGTCATCTCTTCCCAACCTCGGTTTTCAGGTTTCAGAACCTAGACCTTATCTCCAATCACTGTCCATGTTGAAGGTGATGCAGAAATCAGAACTCCTTCCCCATGGCAAGAAACCTTGTGGTTGGCATGTTGTCCAACGTTCAGTGTCGTTGAAACCAGTGTGGCCCATGAGGCCCCGCCCATGCTCGCGGGCCACATTGGTCACAAACACACATTGTGACCCTCAGGCTGAGCCCAGTCCTCAAGTAAGGCCACTCAGTGGCTGGATGAAGAGATAGCATATTGGGCTTGCCATGCCCCTAGGCCCCAATTTTTAACCATAGTTCGGATTGTCCCTTCAGTCTTCCCCACGGCTTTGCTTTGGAATTCCTCTTTTGGTGGGACACCTGAGGTAACAAAACTGAAATGAGTCCTCCCATCCCACAGATTGACGAAAAGCAATTGGGAATCGGGCCAAATCCTCAGAGAGGAAGATTCGTCCATGGCCCATGAGGCCTCCCCGACATTCCACGGCCATCACTGATACAAAATCCAGAGACAAAAGCCTGAGCAATCGCCACAGACTCGCACTTTCTTCCTATCCTGTAGAGTTCTTCTCATGGTTTGTAGATCGGGCCTGCCATACCTACGTCCCCAAACCTAAGCTGAGTTTGTGTTTTCAGACTTCTGTCCTCAAAGTCTTGGGCCACACACCCTCCAGGCTGGGCCCCTGGAGCCACACATTAGGACTGTGCCTACCAATCCATGGGAATTCTGCCCATTCCATGGTCCAAAATCGTACAAATTAGGAGAAACCTCCAACGACCCTTAGGCCATCCCAATACTGTGGGTCACCCGGAACAAACAAGGGGTGTCTGACACCAGCTGATAATCGACCTCCACTCATACCATAGATGGATGTCCCCAGAGAAGAAGATTGAACCAGACAGGACCCTAGGCCATAATAGGATCCATTGCTATGGGTTACAGGCATGTGTCCTCAAAAGCCTGATTCCAATATGAGCATAGGGGTTTTCCTGAGGCACCCATCAGAACTCATCTCGTCTCCACAAGGAAACCTGTGCATGGGAGCCATGTCCAAAGCTTAAGAAAGTACTTCAGGTTGCCGGTGCCACCGCCCCATTCCAAGGCCCTCATGGACACAAAAACACATTAGGACACATCCTCAGGAAAGTCCATTTCAACTCAGCCACCGAGGTTGCTCCCGCAGAGCCATCAGATCTAAACTGTCTTGTTGCTAGGAGACAATTGGAATGCGAGGCGGGCTTCCCAGGCATCCATCCGCGAACGGTGCTCTGGAGTCATTCCATATGGGATGTCCTGGAGCTGTCCAACAGGTCTCAATTGTCCGGAAGAAGGAATCCTGGAAGGGGGCATCCCACAACTCCCAACGTGGGAAAACCTCAATGGTCTCGAGATTCCGCTCCCTTCATGAAGCGGCCGTCATGCTCAGAAACTCCCACCTGAGCCAACGTCTGATCCTCGCCCTGACTTCAGATGCATGAGATATTGGTTCAGATCTGCAGGGGGTACCTGCCGTGCCCTCGCCCTGAAACCCAAGTCTAGCTTGTCTTCTCAGACTTCCATCCTCACACTCCTGGCCCCAAAGCCCTCAAGTTTGGCAATTCCGGACCCACAATGCAGCACTCTGCCTGCCCTCTAGAAAAAAAATGATTGCCTCATGAGCTGCCCAGGCACCTTAAATGAGGGTAAACCTACACAGCACTCGACTTTACCCAAATTATATAGTCTAACCTGGGCACTAATGCACTGTCGAACACATCCTGAGCCCGGACCTCCTGACCAACACCCAGAAAGCTGACCGCACACTGAACACATAAAACCCGCCATGGCCTTAGGTCATCATCTCTTCCCTACCTCAGTTTTCAGGCTTCAGAACCGAGACCTCATCTCCAATCACTGCAGAAATCAGAACTCCTCCTTACCCATGGCAAGAACCCTTGTGGTAGGCACGTTGTCCAACGATCAGTGTAGGAGAAACCCTGAGGCCCCGCCCATTCTTGAGTGCGACGAGGGCATACACACGCATTGTGACCCTCAGCATGAGTCCTGTCCTCTAGTAAGTCCTCTCAGTGGCTGGACCATTAGATGTCATAATGGGCTTGACATGTCCCTAGGCCCCAATTTTTAACCAGATTTCTGATTGTCCAGTCGCCCCTCCTAGGGCTCTACTCTGAAATCCCTCATTTGGTGGGACACCTGAGGTTAAAAAAGAAAACAACAACAACAACAACAACAAAATAAAACGGACTTCTTCCAGCCCACAGAATGAACCCAAACTCTTTGGACGGGGCCAAACCACCAGAGAGTAAGACTCGTCCATTTCCCATGAAGTCACCCAGAAATTCCACGACCATGAGTGACACGGTATCCCGAGACAAAAACTTGAGCAGGAGCCTCACACTCGCCCTTCTTTCAAATCCCGAAAAGTTCTCCTCATGGTCTGTAGATCAGTCCTGCCATACCTATGACCTGAAACATAAGCCGAGTTTGTGTTTTCAGACAACTGTCCAAAAAGGGCTGGCCTACACAACCTACAGGCTCAGGCCCCTGGAGCCAAACCTGAGGACTGTACTTGCCCTCTCCAAGGGAATTGTGTGTGCCCATTCCAATGGCCACAACCCTTCTAATAGGATAAACCTCCAAAGTCCCTGATATATCTCAATAGTGGTAGCTTCCCAGGAAAAACAGGGGCAATCTGAGCCCAAATGAGCCCCTACCTGCACTCAGACCCATAGACAGATGTCCTCAGAGGTAAAAAGGAAAGAACAGGCCCCTAGGCACTAATCAGATCCATTGCTTTGGTTTCCAGGCATCTCTCCTCAGAGGCCTGGATTTCAAAAGCAGCATATAGCTGTTTCTTGTCTCACCCATCAGAAAAGATCTCATCTACACATGGGAAACTTGCACGTTGGAGCTGTGTCAAAGCCTCTGTTTAGGAGAACCCTTTAGGGCCCCAGTGCCACCGCTTCATTCCAAGGTCTCCATAGACACAAAAGCACATTCGGACCCATCCCCAGGGGTGTGCATTTCAACTCAGCATCCTCGGTAGCTCCCCACAGATCCAGGAGATCTAAACTGTCTTGTTGCTAGGAGACAATTGGAATGCGAGGTGGGCTACCCAGCCATCCATCCTTAGAACCCTGCTCAGAATCATTGGCCTGGAGCCAAACAACAGGTCTCAATTGTCCTGCCGAAGACTCTCTGCAGTTTGGAGCTTCTCACAACTCCCATCATGGGAAAACCCCCATGGCCTCGTGATGCCCCCCCATTCATGAAGGGGCCATCAGGGACAGAAACTCCAACCTGAGCGATCGTCTGATCCCCGCCCTGACTTCAGATGCACGAGATCTCGATTCAGGTCTGTAGATTGTGCCTGCCATGGCCTCACCCAGAAACCTAAGCCTAGCTTGTGTTCTCAGACTTTTGTCGTCAGACTACTGGCCCACAAGGCCTCCAGTTTGGCAATCCAGAACTAAAATGCAGCACTCTGCCTGCCCTCCAGATAAAAAACATTGTCCTCTGGGGCTACCCAGTAACCCCAAATGAGGATCAACCTGCACCGACCTTGGCTGTACCCCAAATACATAGGCTGACCAGGGCACTAATGCCCTTTCTGACACAGCCTGAGCCTGGACCCCCTGGCCCCTCCCAGACAGCTGGCCGCACACTGAGCACATCGAGCCGCCATGGCCTTAGGTCGTCATCTCTTCCCAACCTCGGTTTTCAGGTTTCAGAACCTAGACCTTATCTCCAATCACTGTCCATGTTGAAGGTGATGCAGAAATCAGAACTCCTTCCCCATGGCAAGAAACCTTGTGGTTGGCATGTTGTCCAACGTTCAGTGTCGTTGAAACCAGTGTGGCCCATGAGGCCCCGCCCATGCTCGCGGGCCACATTGGTCACAAACACACATTGTGACCCTCAGGCTGAGCCCAGTCCTCAAGTAAGGCCACTCAGTGGCTGGATGAAGAGATAGCATATTGGGCTTGCCATGCCCCTAGGCCCCAATTTTTAACCATAGTTCGGATTGTCCCTTCAGTCTTCCCCACGGCTTTGCTTTGGAATTCCTCTTTTGGTGGGACACCTGAGGTAACAAAACTGAAATGAGTCCTCCCATCCCACACATTGACGAAAAGCAATTGGGAATCGGGCCAAATCCTCAGAGAGGAAGATTCGTCCATGGCCCATGAGGCCTCCCCGACATTCCACGGCCATCACTGATACAAAATCCAGAGACAAAAGCCTGAGCAATCGCCACAGACTCGCACTTTCTTCCTATCCTGTAGAGTTCTTCTCATGGTTTGTAGATCGGGCCTGCCATACCTACGTCCCCAAACCTAAGCTGAGTTTGTGTTTTCAGACTTCTGTCCTCAAAGTCTTGGGCCACACACCCTCCAGGCTGGGCCCCTGGAGCCACACATTAGGACTGTGCCTACCAATCCATGGGAATTCTGCCCATTCCATGGTCCAAAATCGTACAAATTAGGAGAAACCTCCAACGACCCTTAGGCCATCCCAATACTGTGGGTCACCCGGAACAAACAAGGGGTGTCTGACACCAGCTGATAATCGACCTCCACTCATACCATAGATGGATGTCCCCAGAGAAGAAGATTGAACCAGACAGGACCCTAGGCCATAATAGGATCCATTGCTATGGGTTACAGGCATGTGTCCTCAAAAGCCTGATTCCAATATGAGCATAGGGGTTTTCCTGAGGCACCCATCAGAACTCATCTCGTCTCCACAAGGAAACCTGTGCATGGGAGCCATGTCCAAAGCTTAAGAAAGTACTTCAGGTTGCCGGTGCCACCGCCCCATTCCAAGGCCCTCATGGACACAAAAACACATTAGGACACATCCTCAGGAAAGTCCATTTCAACTCAGCCACCGAGGTTGCTCCCGCAGAGCCATCAGATCTAAACTGTCTTGTTGCTAGGAGACAATTGGAATGCGAGGCGGGCTTCCCAGGCATCCATCCGCGAACGGTGCTCTGGAGTCATTCCATATGGGATGTCCTGGAGCTGTCCAACAGGTCTCAATTGTCCGGAAGAAGGAATCCTGGAAGGGGGCATCCCACAACTCCCAACGTGGGAAAACCTCAATGGTCTCGAGATTCCGCTCCCTTCATGAAGCGGCCGTCATGCTCAGAAACTCCCACCTGAGCCAACGTCTGATCCTCGCCCTGACTTCAGATGCATGAGATATTGGTTCAGATCTGCAGGGGGTACCTGCCGTGCCCTCGCCCTGAAACCCAAGTCTAGCTTGTCTTCTCAGACTTCCATCCTCACACTCCTGGCCCCAAAGCCCTCAAGTTTGGCAATTCCGGACCCACAATGCAGCACTCTGCCTGCCCTCTAGAAAAAAAATGATTGCCTCATGAGCTGCCCAGGCACCTTAAATGAGGGTAAACCTACACAGCACTCGACTTTACCCAAATTATATAGTCTAACCTGGGCACTAATGCACTGTCGAACACATCCTGAGCCCGGACCTCCTGACCAACACCCAGAAAGCTGACCGCACACTGAACACATAAAACCCGCCATGGCCTTAGGTCATCATCTCTTCCCTACCTCAGTTTTCAGGCTTCAGAACCGAGACCTCATCTCCAATCACTGCAGAAATCAGAACTCCTCCTTACCCATGGCAAGAACCCTTGTGGTAGGCACGTTGTCCAACGATCAGTGTAGGAGAAACCCTGAGGCCCCGCCCATTCTTGAGTGCGACGAGGGCATACACACGCATTGTGACCCTCAGCATGAGTCCTGTCCTCTAGTAAGTCCTCTCAGTGGCTGGACCATTAGATGTCATAATGGGCTTGACATGTCCCTAGGCCCCAATTTTTAACCAGATTTCTGATTGTCCAGTCGCCCCTCCTAGGGCTCTACTCTGAAATCCCTCATTTGGTGGGACACCTGAGGTTAAAAAAGAAAACAACAACAACAACAACAACAAAATAAAACGGACTTCTTCCAGCCCACAGAATGAACCCAAACTCTTTGGACGGGGCCAAACCACCAGAGAGTAAGACTCGTCCATTTCCCATGAAGTCACCCAGAAATTCCACGACCATGAGTGACACGATATCCCGAGACAAAAACTTGAGCAGGAGCCTCACACTCGCCCTTCTTTCAAATCCCGAAAAGTTCTCCTCATGGTCTGTAGATCAGTCCTGCCATACCTATGACCTGAAACATAAGCCGAGTTTGTGTTTTCAGACAACTGTCCAAAAAGGGCTGGCCTACACAACCTACAGGCTCAGGCCCCTGGAGCCAAACCTGAGGACTGTACTTGCCCTCTCCAAGGGAATTGTGTGTGCCCATTCCAATGGCCACAACCCTTCTAATAGGATAAACCTCCAAAGTCCCTGATATATCTCAATAGTGGTAGCTTCCCAGGAAAAACAGGGGCAATCTGAGCCCAAATGAGCCCCTACCTGCACTCAGACCCATAGACAGATGTCCTCAGAGGTAAAAAGGAAAGAACAGGCCCCTAGGCACTAATCAGATCCATTGCTTTGGTTTCCAGGCATCTCTCCTCAGAGGCCTGGATTTCAAAAGCAGCATATAGCTGTTTCTTGTCTCACCCATCAGAAAAGATCTCATCTACACATGGGAAACTTGCACGTTGGAGCTGTGTCAAAGCCTCTGTTTAGGAGAACCCTTTAGGGCCCCAGTGCCACCGCTTCATTCCAAGGTCTCCATAGACACAAAAGCACATTCGGACCCATCCCCAGGGGTGTGCATTTCAACTCAGCATCCTCGGTAGCTCCCCACAGATCCAGGAGATCTAAACTGTCTTGTTGCTAGGAGACAATTGGAATGCGAGGTGGGCTACCCAGCCATCCATCCTTAGAACCCTGCTCAGAATCATTGGCCTGGAGCCAAACAACAGGTCTCAATTGTCCTGCCGAAGACTCTCTGCAGTTTGGAGCTTCTCACAACTCCCATCATGGGAAAACCCCCATGGCCTCGTGATGCCCCCCCATTCATGAAGGGGCCATCAGGGACAGAAACTCCAACCTGAGCGATCGTCTGATCCCCGCCCTGACTTCAGATGCACGAGATCTCGATTCAGGTCTGTAGATTGTGCCTGCCATGGCCTCACCCAGAAACCTAAGCCTAGCTTGTGTTCTCAGACTTTTGTCGTCAGACTACTGGCCCACAAGGCCTCCAGTTTGGCAATCCAGAACTAAAATGCAGCACTCTGCCTGCCCTCCAGATAAAAAACATTGTCCTCTGGGGCTACCCAGTAACCCCAAATGAGGATCAACCTGCACCGACCTTGGCTGTACCCCAAATACATAGGCTGACCAGGGCACTAATGCCCTTTCTGACACAGCCTGAGCCTGGACCCCCTGGCCCCTCCCAGACAGCTGGCCGCACACTGAGCACATCGAGCCGCCATGGCCTTAGGTCGTCATCTCTTCCCAACCTCGGTTTTCAGGTTTCAGAACCTAGACCTTATCTCCAATCACTGTCCATGTTGAAGGTGATGCAGAAATCAGAACTCCTTCCCCATGGCAAGAAACCTTGTGGTTGGCATGTTGTCCAACGTTCAGTGTCGTTGAAACCAGTGTGGCCCATGAGGCCCCGCCCATGCTCGCGGGCCACATTGGTCACAAACACACATTGTGACCCTCAGGCTGAGCCCAGTCCTCAAGTAAGGCCACTCAGTGGCTGGATGAAGAGATAGCATATTGGGCTTGCCATGCCCCTAGGCCCCAATTTTTAACCATAGTTCGGATTGTCCCTTCAGTCTTCCCCACGGCTTTGCTTTGGAATTCCTCTTTTGGTGGGACACCTGAGGTAACAAAACTGAAATGAGTCCTCCCATCCCACAGATTGACGAAAAGCAATTGGGAATCGGGCCAAATCCTCAGAGAGGAAGATTCGTCCATGGCCCATGAGGCCTCCCCGACATTCCACGGCCATCACTGATACAAAATCCAGAGACAAAAGCCTGAGCAATCGCCACAGACTCGCACTTTCTTCCTATCCTGTAGAGTTCTTCTCATGGTTTGTAGATCGGGCCTGCCATACCTACGTCCCCAAACCTAAGCTGAGTTTGTGTTTTCAGACTTCTGTCCTCAAAGTCTTGGGCCACACACCCTCCAGGCTGGGCCCCTGGAGCCACACATTAGGACTGTGCCTACCAATCCATGGGAATTCTGCCCATTCCATGGTCCAAAATCGTACAAATTAGGAGAAACCTCCAACGACCCTTAGGCCATCCCAATACTGTGGGTCACCCGGAACAAACAAGGGGTGTCTGACACCAGCTGATAATCGACCTCCACTCATACCATAGATGGATGTCCCCAGAGAAGAAGATTGAACCAGACAGGACCCTAGGCCATAATAGGATCCATTGCTATGGGTTACAGGCATGTGTCCTCAAAAGCCTGATTCCAATATGAGCATAGGGGTTTTCCTGAGGCACCCATCAGAACTCATCTCGTCTCCACAAGGAAACCTGTGCATGGGAGCCATGTCCAAAGCTTAAGAAAGTACTTCAGGTTGCCGGTGCCACCGCCCCATTCCAAGGCCCTCATGGACACAAAAACACATTAGGACACATCCTCAGGAAAGTCCATTTCAACTCAGCCACCGAGGTTGCTCCCGCAGAGCCATCAGATCTAAACTGTCTTGTTGCTAGGAGACAATTGGAATGCGAGGCGGGCTTCCCAGGCATCCATCCGCGAACGGTGCTCTGGAGTCATTCCATATGGGATGTCCTGGAGCTGTCCAACAGGTCTCAATTGTCCGGAAGAAGGAATCCTGGAAGGGGGCATCCCACAACTCCCAACGTGGGAAAACCTCAATGGTCTCGAGATTCCGCTCCCTTCATGAAGCGGCCGTCATGCTCAGAAACTCCCACCTGAGCCAACGTCTGATCCTCGCCCTGACTTCAGATGCATGAGATATTGGTTCAGATCTGCAGGGGGTACCTGCCGTGCCCTCGCCCTGAAACCCAAGTCTAGCTTGTCTTCTCAGACTTCCATCCTCACACTCCTGGCCCCAAAGCCCTCAAGTTTGGCAATTCCGGACCCACAATGCAGCACTCTGCCTGCCCTCTAGAAAAAAAATGATTGCCTCATGAGCTGCCCAGGCACCTTAAATGAGGGTAAACCTACACAGCACTCGACTTTACCCAAATTATATAGTCTAACCTGGGCACTAATGCACTGTCGAACACATCCTGAGCCCGGACCTCCTGACCAACACCCAGAAAGCTGACCGCACACTGAACACATAAAACCCGCCATGGCCTTAGGTCATCATCTCTTCCCTACCTCAGTTTTCAGGCTTCAGAACCGAGACCTCATCTCCAATCACTGCAGAAATCAGAACTCCTCCTTACCCATGGCAAGAACCCTTGTGGTAGGCACGTTGTCCAACGATCAGTGTAGGAGAAACCCTGAGGCCCCGCCCATTCTTGAGTGCGACGAGGGCATACACACGCATTGTGACCCTCAGCATGAGTCCTGTCCTCTAGTAAGTCCTCTCAGTGGCTGGACCATTAGATGTCATAATGGGCTTGACATGTCCCTAGGCCCCAATTTTTAACCAGATTTCTGATTGTCCAGTCGCCCCTCCTAGGGCTCTACTCTGAAATCCCTCATTTGGTGGGACACCTGAGGTTAAAAAAGAAAACAACAACAACAACAACAACAAAATAAAACGGACTTCTTCCAGCCCACAGAATGAACCCAAACTCTTTGGACGGGGCCAAACCACCAGAGAGTAAGACTCGTCCATTTCCCATGAAGTCACCCAGAAATTCCACGACCATGAGTGACACGATATCCCGAGACAAAAACTTGAGCAGGAGCCTCACACTCGCCCTTCTTTCAAATCCCGAAAAGTTCTCCTCATGGTCTGTAGATCAGTCCTGCCATACCTATGACCTGAAACATAAGCCGAGTTTGTGTTTTCAGACAACTGTCCAAAAAGGGCTGGCCTACACAACCTACAGGCTCAGGCCCCTGGAGCCAAACCTGAGGACTGTACTTGCCCTCTCCAAGGGAATTGTGTGTGCCCATTCCAATGGCCACAACCCTTCTAATAGGATAAACCTCCAAAGTCCCTGATATATCTCAATAGTGGTAGCTTCCCAGGAAAAACAGGGGCAATCTGAGCCCAAATGAGCCCCTACCTGCACTCAGACCCATAGACAGATGTCCTCAGAGGTAAAAAGGAAAGAACAGGCCCCTAGGCACTAATCAGATCCATTGCTTTGGTTTCCAGGCATCTCTCCTCAGAGGCCTGGATTTCAAAAGCAGCATATAGCTGTTTCTTGTCTCACCCATCAGAAAAGATCTCATCTACACATGGGAAACTTGCACGTTGGAGCTGTGTCAAAGCCTCTGTTTAGGAGAACCCTTTAGGGCCCCAGTGCCACCGCTTCATTCCAAGGTCTCCATAGACACAAAAGCACATTCGGACCCATCCCCAGGGGTGTGCATTTCAACTCAGCATCCTCGGTAGCTCCCCACAGATCCAGGAGATCTAAACTGTCTTGTTGCTAGGAGACAATTGGAATGCGAGGTGGGCTACCCAGCCATCCATCCTTAGAACCCTGCTCAGAATCATTGGCCTGGAGCCAAACAACAGGTCTCAATTGTCCTGCCGAAGACTCTCTGCAGTTTGGAGCTTCTCACAACTCCCATCATGGGAAAACCCCCATGGCCTCGTGATGCCCCCCCATTCATGAAGGGGCCATCAGGGACAGAAACTCCAACCTGAGCGATCGTCTGATCCCCGCCCTGACTTCAGATGCACGAGATCTCGATTCAGGTCTGTAGATTGTGCCTGCCATGGCCTCACCCAGAAACCTAAGCCTAGCTTGTGTTCTCAGACTTTTGTCGTCAGACTACTGGCCCACAAGGCCTCCAGTTTGGCAATCCAGAACTAAAATGCAGCACTCTGCCTGCCCTCCAGATAAAAAACATTGTCCTCTGGGGCTACCCAGTAACCCCAAATGAGGATCAACCTGCACCGACCTTGGCTGTACCCCAAATACATAGGCTGACCAGGGCACTAATGCCCTTTCTGACACAGCCTGAGCCTGGACCCCCTGGCCCCTCCCAGACAGCTGGCCGCACACTGAGCACATCGAGCCGCCATGGCCTTAGGTCGTCATCTCTTCCCAACCTCGGTTTTCAGGTTTCAGAACCTAGACCTTATCTCCAATCACTGTCCATGTTGAAGGTGATGCAGAAATCAGAACTCCTTCCCCATGGCAAGAAACCTTGTGGTTGGCATGTTGTCCAACGTTCAGTGTCGTTGAAACCAGTGTGGCCCATGAGGCCCCGCCCATGCTCGCGGGCCACATTGGTCACAAACACACATTGTGACCCTCAGGCTGAGCCCAGTCCTCAAGTAAGGCCACTCAGTGGCTGGATGAAGAGATAGCATATTGGGCTTGCCATGCCCCTAGGCCCCAATTTTTAACCATAGTTCGGATTGTCCCTTCAGTCTTCCCCACGGCTTTGCTTTGGAATTCCTCTTTTGGTGGGACACCTGAGGTAACAAAACTGAAATGAGTCCTCCCATCCCACAGATTGACGAAAAGCAATTGGGAATCGGGCCAAATCCTCAGAGAGGAAGATTCGTCCATGGCCCATGAGGCCTCCCCGACATTCCACGGCCATCACTGATACAAAATCCAGAGACAAAAGCCTGAGCAATCGCCACAGACTCGCACTTTCTTCCTATCCTGTAGAGTTCTTCTCATGGTTTGTAGATCGGGCCTGCCATACCTACGTCCCCAAACCTAAGCTGAGTTTGTGTTTTCAGACTTCTGTCCTCAAAGTCTTGGGCCACACACCCTCCAGGCTGGGCCCCTGGAGCCACACATTAGGACTGTGCCTACCAATCCATGGGAATTCTGCCCATTCCATGGTCCAAAATCGTACAAATTAGGAGAAACCTCCAACGACCCTTAGGCCATCCCAATACTGTGGGTCACCCGGAACAAACAAGGGGTGTCTGACACCAGCTGATAATCGACCTCCACTCATACCATAGATGGATGTCCCCAGAGAAGAAGATTGAACCAGACAGGACCCTAGGCCATAATAGGATCCATTGCTATGGGTTACAGGCATGTGTCCTCAAAAGCCTGATTCCAATATGAGCATAGGGGTTTTCCTGAGGCACCCATCAGAACTCATCTCGTCTCCACAAGGAAACCTGTGCATGGGAGCCATGTCCAAAGCTTAAGAAAGTACTTCAGGTTGCCGGTGCCACCGCCCCATTCCAAGGCCCTCATGGACACAAAAACACATTAGGACACATCCTCAGGAAAGTCCATTTCAACTCAGCCACCGAGGTTGCTCCCGCAGAGCCATCAGATCTAAACTGTCTTGTTGCTAGGAGACAATTGGAATGCGAGGCGGGCTTCCCAGGCATCCATCCGCGAACGGTGCTCTGGAGTCATTCCATATGGGATGTCCTGGAGCTGTCCAACAGGTCTCAATTGTCTGGAAGAAGGAATCCTGGAAGGGGGCATCCCACAACTCCCAACGTGGGAAAACCTCAATGGTCTCGAGATTCCGCTCCCTTCATGAAGCGGCCGTCATGCTCAGAAACTCCCACCTGAGCCAACGTCTGATCCTCGCCCTGACTTCAGATGCATGAGATATTGGTTCAGATCTGCAGGGGGTACCTGCCGTGCCCTCGCCCTGAAACCCAAGTCTAGCTTGTCTTCTCAGACTTCCATCCTCACACTCCTGGCCCCAAAGCCCTCAAGTTTGGCAATTCCGGACCCACAATGCAGCACTCTGCCTGCCCTCTAGAAAAAAAATGATTGCCTCATGAGCTGCCCAGGCACCTTAAATGAGGGTAAACCTACACAGCACTCTACTTTACCCAAATTATATAGTCTAACCTGGGCACTAATGCACTGTCGAACACATCCTGAGCCCGGACCTCCTGACCAACACCCAGAAAGCTGACCGCACACTGAACACATAAAACCCGCCATGGCCTTAGGTCATCATCTCTTCCCTACCTCAGTTTTCAGGCTTCAGAACCGAGACCTCATCTCCAATCACTGCAGAAATCAGAACTCCTCCTTACCCATGGCAAGAACCCTTGTGGTAGGCACGTTGTCCAACGATCAGTGTAGGAGAAACCCTGAGGCCCCGCCCATTCTTGAGTGCGACGAGGGCATACACACGCATTGTGACCCTCAGCATGAGTCCTGTCCTCTAGTAAGTCCTCTCAGTGGCTGGACCATTAGATGTCATAATGGGCTTGACATGTCCCTAGGCCCCAATTTTTAACCAGATTTCTGATTGTCCAGTCGCCCCTCCTAGGGCTCTACTCTGAAATCCCTCATTTGGTGGGACACCTGAGGTTAAAAAAGAAAACAACAACAACAACAACAACAAAATAAAACGGACTTCTTCCAGCCCACAGAATGAACCCAAACTCTTTGGACGGGGCCAAACCACCAGAGAGTAAGACTCGTCCATTTCCCATGAAGTCACCCAGAAATTCCACGACCATGAGTGACACGATATCCCGAGACAAAAACTTGAGCAGGAGCCTCACACTCGCCCTTCTTTCAAATCCCGAAAAGTTCTCCTCATGGTCTGTAGATCAGTCCTGCCATACCTATGACCTGAAACATAAGCCGAGTTTGTGTTTTCAGACAACTGTCCAAAAAGGGCTGGCCTACACAACCTACAGGCTCAGGCCCCTGGAGCCAAACCTGAGGACTGTACTTGCCCTCTCCAAGGGAATTGTGTGTGCCCATTCCAATGGCCACAACCCTTCTAATAGGATAAACCTCCAAAGTCCCTGATATATCTCAATAGTGGTAGCTTCCCAGGAAAAACAGGGGCAATCTGAGCCCAAATGAGCCCCTACCTGCACTCAGACCCATAGACAGATGTCCTCAGAGGTAAAAAGGAAAGAACAGGCCCCTAGGCACTAATCAGATCCATTGCTTTGGTTTCCAGGCATCTCTCCTCAGAGGCCTGGATTTCAAAAGCAGCATATAGCTGTTTCTTGTCTCACCCATCAGAAAAGATCTCATCTACACATGGGAAACTTGCACGTTGGAGCTGTGTCAAAGCCTCTGTTTAGGAGAACCCTTTAGGGCCCCAGTGCCACCGCTTCATTCCAAGGTCTCCATAGACACAAAAGCACATTCGGACCCATCCCCAGGGGTGTGCATTTCAACTCAGCATCCTCGGTAGCTCCCCACAGATCCAGGAGATCTAAACTGTCTTGTTGCTAGGAGACAATTGGAATGCGAGGTGGGCTACCCAGCCATCCATCCTTAGAACCCTGCTCAGAATCATTGGCCTGGAGCCAAACAACAGGTCTCAATTGTCCTGCCGAAGACTCTCTGCAGTTTGGAGCTTCTCACAACTCCCATCATGGGAAAACCCCCATGGCCTCGTGATGCCCCCCCATTCATGAAGGGGCCATCAGGGACAGAAACTCCAACCTGAGCGATCGTCTGATCCCCGCCCTGACTTCAGATGCACGAGATCTCGATTCAGGTCTGTAGATTGTGCCTGCCATGGCCTCACCCAGAAACCTAAGCCTAGCTTGTGTTCTCAGACTTTTGTCGTCAGACTACTGGCCCACAAGGCCTCCAGTTTGGCAATCCAGAACTAAAATGCAGCACTCTGCCTGCCCTCCAGATAAAAAACATTGTCCTCTGGGGCTACCCAGTAACCCCAAATGAGGATCAACCTGCACCGACCTTGGCTGTACCCCAAATACATAGGCTGACCAGGGCACTAATGCCCTTTCTGACACAGCCTGAGCCTGGACCCCCTGGCCCCTCCCAGACAGCTGGCCGCACACTGAGCACATCGAGCCGCCATGGCCTTAGGTCGTCATCTCTTCCCAACCTCGGTTTTCAGGTTTCAGAACCTAGACCTTATCTCCAATCACTGTCCATGTTGAAGGTGATGCAGAAATCAGAACTCCTTCCCCATGGCAAGAAACCTTGTGGTTGGCATGTTGTCCAACGTTCAGTGTCGTTGAAACCAGTGTGGCCCATGAGGCCCCGCCCATGCTCGCGGGCCACATTGGTCACAAACACACATTGTGACCCTCAGGCTGAGCCCAGTCCTCAAGTAAGGCCACTCAGTGGCTGGATGAAGAGATAGCATATTGGGCTTGCCATGCCCCTAGGCCCCAATTTTTAACCATAGTTCGGATTGTCCCTTCAGTCTTCCCCACGGCTTTGCTTTGGAATTCCTCTTTTGGTGGGACACCTGAGGTAACAAAACTGAAATGAGTCCTCCCATCCCACAGATTGACGAAAAGCAATTGGGAATCGGGCCAAATCCTCAGAGAGGAAGATTCGTCCATGGCCCATGAGGCCTCCCCGACATTCCACGGCCATCACTGATACAAAATCCAGAGACAAAAGCCTGAGCAATCGCCACAGACTCGCACTTTCTTCCTATCCTGTAGAGTTCTTCTCATGGTTTGTAGATCGGGCCTGCCATACCTACGTCCCCAAACCTAAGCTGAGTTTGTGTTTTCAGACTTCTGTCCTCAAAGTCTTGGGCCACACACCCTCCAGGCTGGGCCCCTGGAGCCACACATTAGGACTGTGCCTACCAATCCATGGGAATTCTGCCCATTCCATGGTCCAAAATCGTACAAATTAGGAGAAACCTCCAACGACCCTTAGGCCATCCCAATACTGTGGGTCACCCGGAACAAACAAGGGGTGTCTGACACCAGCTGATAATCGACCTCCACTCATACCATAGATGGATGTCCCCAGAGAAGAAGATTGAACCAGACAGGACCCTAGGCCATAATAGGATCCATTGCTATGGGTTACAGGCATGTGTCCTCAAAAGCCTGATTCCAATATGAGCATAGGGGTTTTCCTGAGGCACCCATCAGAACTCATCTCGTCTCCACAAGGAAACCTGTGCATGGGAGCCATGTCCAAAGCTTAAGAAAGTACTTCAGGTTGCCGGTGCCACCGCCCCATTCCAAGGCCCTCATGGACACAAAAACACATTAGGACACATCCTCAGGAAAGTCCATTTCAACTCAGCCACCGAGGTTGCTCCCGCAGAGCCATCAGATCTAAACTGTCTTGTTGCTAGGAGACAATTGGAATGCGAGGCGGGCTTCCCAGGCATCCATCCGCGAACGGTGCTCTGGAGTCATTCCATATGGGATGTCCTGGAGCTGGTCCAACAGGTCTCAATTGTCCGGAAGAAGGAATCCTGGAAGGGGCATCCCACACTCCCAACGTGGGAAAACCTCAATGGTCTCGAGATTCCGCTCCCTTCATGAAGCGGCCGTCATGCTCAGAAACTCCACCTGAGCCAACGTCTGATCCTCGCCCTGACTTCAGATGCATGAGATATTGGTTCAGATCTGCAGGGGTACCTGCCGTGCCCTCGCCTGAAACCAAGTCTAGCTTGTCTTCTCAGACTTCCATCCTCACACTCCTGGCCCCAAAGCCCTCAAGTTTGGCAATTCCGGACCCACAATGCAGCACTCTGCCTGCCCTCTAGAAAAAAATGATTGCCTCATGAGCTGCCCAGGCACCTTAAATGAGGGTAAACCTACACAGCACTCGACTTTACCCAAATTATATAGTCTAACTGGGCACTAATGCACTGTCGAACACATCCTGAGCCCGGACCTCCTGACCAACACCCAGAAAGCTGACCGCACACTGAACACATAAAACCCGCCATGGCCTTAGGTCATCATCTCTTCCCTACCTCAGTTTTCAGGCTTCAGAACCGAGACCTCATCTCCAATCACTGCAGAAATCAGAACTCCTCCTTACCCATGGCAAGAACCCTTGTGGTAGGCACGTTGTCCAACGATCAGTGTAGGAGAAACCCTGAGGCCCCGCCATTCTTGAGTGCGACGAGGGCATACACACGCATTGTGACCCTCAGCATGAGTCCTGTCCTCTAGTAAGTCCTCTCAGTGGCTGGACCATTAGATGTCATAATGGCTTGACATGTTCCCTAGGCCCCATTTTTAACCAGATTTCTGATTGTCCAGTCGCCCCTCCTAGGGCTCTACTCTGAAATCCCTCATTTGGTGGGACACCTGAGGTTAAAAAAAGAAAACAACAACAACACAACAACAACAAAATAAAACGGACTTCTTCCAGCCCACAGAATGAACCCAAACTCTTTGACGGGGCCAAACCACCAGAGAGTAAGACTCGTCCATTTCCCATGAAGTCACCCAGAAATTCCACGACCATGAGTGACACGATATCCCGAGACAAAAACTTGAGCAGGAGCCTCACACTCGCCCTTCTTCAAATCCGAAAAGTTCTCCTCATGGTCTGTAGATCAGTCCTGCCATACCTATGACCTGAAACTTAAGCCGAGTTTGTGTTTTCAGACAACTGTCCAAAAAGGCTGGCCTACACAACCTACAGGCTCAGGCCCCTGGAGCCAAACCTGAGGACTGTACTTGCCCTCTCCAAGGAATTGTGTGTGCCCATTCCAATGCCACAACCCTTCTAATAGGATAAACCTCCAAAGTCCCTGATATATCTCAATAGTGGTAGCTTCCCAGGAAAACAGGGGCAATCTGAGCCCAAATGAGCCCCTACCTGCACTCAGACCCATAGACAGATGTCCTCAGAGGTAAAAAGGAAAGAACAGGCCCCTAGGCACTAATCAGATCATTGCTTTGGTTTCCAGGCATCTCTCTCAGAGGCCTGGATTTCAAAAGCAGCATATAGCTGTTTCTTGTCTCACCATCAGAAAAGATCTCATCTACACATGGGAAACTTGCACGTTGGAGCTGTGTCAAAGCCTCTGTTTAGGAGAACCCTTTAGGGCCCCAGTGCCACCGCTTCATTCCAAGGTCTCCATATTCCAAGGTCTCCATAGACACAAAAGCACATTCGGACCCATCCCCAGGGGTGTGCATTTCAACTCAGCATCCTCGGTAGCTCCCCACAGATCCAGGAGATCTAAACTGTCTTGTTGCTAGGAGACAATTGGAATG
Source organism: Mustela nivalis (assembly GCF_964662115.1). Classification (NCBI taxonomy): domain Eukaryota; kingdom Metazoa; phylum Chordata; class Mammalia; order Carnivora; family Mustelidae; genus Mustela; species Mustela nivalis. The sequence continues at coordinate 2,090,353 of NW_028136516.1, forward strand.
CGAGGTGGGCTACCCAGCCATCCATCCTTAGAACCCTGCTCAGAATCATTGGCCTGGAGCCAAACAACAGGTCTCAATTGTCCTGCCGAAGACTCTCTGCAGTTTGGAGCTTCTCACAACTCCCATCATGGGAAAACCCCCATGGCCTCGTGATGCCCCCCCATTCATGAAGGGGCCATCAGGGACAGAAACTCCAACCTGAGCGATCGTCTGATCCCCGCCCTGACTTCAGATGCACGAGATCTCGATTCAGGTCTGTAGATTGTGCCTGCCATGGCCTCACCCAGAAACCTAAGCCTAGCTTGTGTTCTCAGACTTTTGTCGTCAGACTACTGGCCCACAAGGCCTCCAGTTTGGCAATCCAGAACTAAAATGCAGCACTCTGCCTGCCCTCCAGATAAAAAACATTGTCCTCTGGGGCTACCCAGTAACCCCAAATGAGGATCAACCTGCACCGACCTTGGCTGTACCCCAAATACATAGGCTGACCAGGGCACTAATGCCCTTTCTGACACAGCCTGAGCCTGGACCCCCTGGCCCCTCCCAGACAGCTGGCCGCACACTGAGCACATCGAGCCGCCATGGCCTTAGGTCGTCATCTCTTCCCAACCTCGGTTTTCAGGTTTCAGAACCTAGACCTTATCTCCAATCACTGTCCATGTTGAAGGTGATGCAGAAATCAGAACTCCTTCCCCATGGCAAGAAACCTTGTGGTTGGCATGTTGTCCAACGTTCAGTGTCGTTGAAACCAGTGTGGCCCATGAGGCCCCGCCCATGCTCGCGGGCCACATTGGTCACAAACACACATTGTGACCCTCAGGCTGAGCCCAGTCCTCAAGTAAGGCCACTCAGTGGCTGGATGAAGAGATAGCATATTGGGCTTGCCATGCCCCTAGGCCCCAATTTTTAACCATAGTTCGGATTGTCCCTTCAGTCTTCCCCACGGCTTTGCTTTGGAATTCCTCTTTTGGTGGGACACCTGAGGTAACAAAACTGAAATGAGTCCTCCCATCCCACAGATTGACGAAAAGCAATTGGGAATCGGGCCAAATCCTCAGAGAGGAAGATTCGTCCATGGCCCATGAGGCCTCCCCGACATTCCACGGCCATCACTGATACAAAATCCAGAGACAAAAGCCTGAGCAATCGCCACAGACTCGCACTTTCTTCCTATCCTGTAGAGTTCTTCTCATGGTTTGTAGATCGGGCCTGCCATACCTACGTCCCCAAACCTAAGCTGAGTTTGTGTTTTCAGACTTCTGTCCTCAAAGTCTTGGGCCACACACCCTCCAGGCTGGGCCCCTGGAGCCACACATTAGGACTGTGCCTACCAATCCATGGGAATTCTGCCCATTCCATGGTCCAAAATCGTACAAATTAGGAGAAACCTCCAACGACCCTTAGGCCATCCCAATACTGTGGGTCACCCGGAACAAACAAGGGGTGTCTGACACCAGCTGATAATCGACCTCCACTCATACCATAGATGGATGTCCCCAGAGAAGAAGATTGAACCAGACAGGACCCTAGGCCATAATAGGATCCATTGCTATGGGTTACAGGCATGTGTCCTCAAAAGCCTGATTCCAATATGAGCATAGGGGTTTTCCTGAGGCACCCATCAGAACTCATCTCGTCTCCACAAGGAAACCTGTGCATGGGAGCCATGTCCAAAGCTTAAGAAAGTACTTCAGGTTGCCGGTGCCACCGCCCCATTCCAAGGCCCTCATGGACACAAAAACACATTAGGACACATCCTCAGGAAAGTCCATTTCAACTCAGCCACCGAGGTTGCTCCCGCAGAGCCATCAGATCTAAACTGTCTTGTTGCTAGGAGACAATTGGAATGCGAGGCGGGCTTCCCAGGCATCCATCCGCGAACGGTGCTCTGGAGTCATTCCATATGGGATGTCCTGGAGCTGTCCAACAGGTCTCAATTGTCTGGAAGAAGGAATCCTGGAAGGGGGCATCCCACAACTCCCAACGTGGGAAAACCTCAATGGTCTCGAGATTCCGCTCCCTTCATGAAGCGGCCGTCATGCTCAGAAACTCCCACCTGAGCCAACGTCTGATCCTCGCCCTGACTTCAGATGCATGAGATATTGGTTCAGATCTGCAGGGGGTACCTGCCGTGCCCTCGCCCTGAAACCCAAGTCTAGCTTGTCTTCTCAGACTTCCATCCTCACACTCCTGGCCCCAAAGCCCTCAAGTTTGGCAATTCCGGACCCACAATGCAGCACTCTGCCTGCCCTCTAGAAAAAAAATGATTGCCTCATGAGCTGCCCAGGCACCTTAAATGAGGGTAAACCTACACAGCACTCGACTTTACCCAAATTATATAGTCTAACCTGGGCACTAATGCACTGTCGAACACATCCTGAGCCCGGACCTCCTGACCAACACCCAGAAAGCTGACCGCACACTGAACACATAAAACCCGCCATGGCCTTAGGTCATCATCTCTTCCCTACCTCAGTTTTCAGGCTTCAGAACCGAGACCTCATCTCCAATCACTGCAGAAATCAGAACTCCTCCTTACCCATGGCAAGAACCCTTGTGGTAGGCACGTTGTCCAACGATCAGTGTAGGAGAAACCCTGAGGCCCCGCCCATTCTTGAGTGCGACGAGGGCATACACACGCATTGTGACCCTCAGCATGAGTCCTGTCCTCTAGTAAGTCCTCTCAGTGGCTGGACCATTAGATGTCATAATGGGCTTGACATGTCCCTAGGCCCCAATTTTTAACCAGATTTCTGATTGTCCAGTCGCCCCTCCTAGGGCTCTACTCTGAAATCCCTCATTTGGTGGGACACCTGAGGTTAAAAAAGAAAACAACAACAACAACAACAACAAAATAAAACGGACTTCTTCCAGCCCACAGAATGAACCCAAACTCTTTGGACGGGGCCAAACCACCAGAGAGTAAGACTCGTCCATTTCCCATGAAGTCACCCAGAAATTCCACGACCATGAGTGACACGATATCCCGAGACAAAAACTTGAGCAGGAGCCTCACACTCGCCCTTCTTTCAAATCCCGAAAAGTTCTCCTCATGGTCTGTAGATCAGTCCTGCCATACCTATGACCTGAAACATAAGCCGAGTTTGTGTTTTCAGACAACTGTCCAAAAAGGGCTGGCCTACACAACCTACAGGCTCAGGCCCCTGGAGCCAAACCTGAGGACTGTACTTGCCCTCTCCAAGGGAATTGTGTGTGCCCATTCCAATGGCCACAACCCTTCTAATAGGATAAACCTCCAAAGTCCCTGATATATCTCAATAGTGGTAGCTTCCCAGGAAAAACAGGGGCAATCTGAGCCCAAATGAGCCCCTACCTGCACTCAGACCCATAGACAGATGTCCTCAGAGGTAAAAAGGAAAGAACAGGCCCCTAGGCACTAATCAGATCCATTGCTTTGGTTTCCAGGCATCTCTCCTCAGAGGCCTGGATTTCAAAAGCAGCATATAGCTGTTTCTTGTCTCACCCATCAGAAAAGATCTCATCTACACATGGGAAACTTGCACGTTGGAGCTGTGTCAAAGCCTCTGTTTAGGAGAACCCTTTAGGGCCCCAGTGCCACCGCTTCATTCCAAGGTCTCCATAGACACAAAAGCACATTCGGACCCATCCCCAGGGGTGTGCATTTCAACTCAGCATCCTCGGTAGCTCCCCACAGATCCAGGAGATCTAAACTGTCTTGTTGCTAGGAGACAATTGGAATGCGAGGTGGGCTACCCAGCCATCCATCCTTAGAACCCTGCTCAGAATCATTGGCCTGGAGCCAAACAACAGGTCTCAATTGTCCTGCCGAAGACTCTCTGCAGTTTGGAGCTTCTCACAACTCCCATCATGGGAAAACCCCCATGGCCTCGTGATGCCCCCCCATTCATGAAGGGGCCATCAGGGACAGAAACTCC